>NC_047668.1:64210339-64370339 GCF_011762505.2 Arvicanthis niloticus | reverse complement strand
TTCTAGACTAGCATGGGATATGTGAAACCCTGTAAAAAACAAAACAAAACAAAACAGCCCCCCCACCACCAATCCAAACAACAGCAGCAACAAAAACAAAATGACCAAAGAAAATGCATAGAAAAGGTGTTTTGTGATCGTTATCAGCATCTGTTTAACAAGGTGGAGAGGATATACTTCCTAAAAACTGTCAGAACTGGAGAGAAATCCTGCCTGGGCTATCCTGCAGTATCCTGGGTACTGACCCATTCGGACACTCACAAGATTGGAAGGGGTTTTAGTTCCTGTTAGATTCTGAGTCACATCTGCAGAATTTGCTCAGGTGGATGCCCAGCTCTGTTCTGGGCTGGGGATCTCTAACTCCCATTCCTTGCACCTTACTTGGCTAGGGTTTATGAAAGCAAGGCTCCATACTCATGCCCACCATCCAGTCTGAATCCCTCTCTTGGAACCCTGCAAATTGAATTTTTCACTTGACAGTTGATCTGATGTTTGAAAACAGGTATAACCCAAACCACCTTTGCTGTCATTTAAAAGTCTTTTCTTCTTTCTTCACTTGGCAATTTTAAAGACCCAAAGTTTAAAATTCCCTGATTTGGGAAGCCTATGGAAACCCATACAAATCAGCATAAAAGATAGTTGGGGCTGAGTGGTGTTGGCGGTGCACAACTTTAATCCCAGCACTCTGGAGGTAGAAGCAGGCAGATCTCTGAGTTCTAGGCCAGTGTGGTCTATAGAGTGAGTTCCGGGATGGCAGAGGCTACACAAAGAAACCCTGTCTCATCCCCAGATGTAGTTGGGACCTGTGGTAATAGTTGGTCCAGCTGGTATATGGTAATTAATTTTTTTCTATAGCCAGGTAATATATTTTTAGTAGACGACGAAAAACACATTAAGATCGGAGACTTTGGCCTTGCAACAGCCCTGGAAAATGATGGAAAACCCAGAACAAAGCACACAGGAACTCTTCTATACATGAGTCCAGAACAGGTAAAGCCCTTTCCTTTCTATTTCATTCCTCTTTAGTCAGTCTCTTTCTCTCTTTCTCTCTCTCTCTCTCTCTCTCTCTCTCTCTCTCTCTCTCTCTCTCTCTCTCCTGTAAGTATGTGTTTGTGCATGAGCATATGGAGGCCAAAGGTTGTGTCAGGATATCAGGAATCTTGTCTGATTGCTCTCCATCACACACACACACACACACACACACACACACACAGTGGAGTGGGTATCTTATTTTCCAGGACCATTTGTTAAAGATGCTGTCTTTTCTACAAAGTATGCATTTGGCATCTTTGTCAAAATGAGGGAGATACATGGGTTTATTGTAGATTTCTTATTCTATTCAATTAAATCACATGCTTCCTCTGTGTCCCTTTAATACTTTTTTGTTACTAAGTCTCTGTAATATGAGTTAAAATCAAATATAGTGATATCTCAAGTAATGTTCTTTTTATTTAGGATTTTTTTTTTTTTTTTTTTTTTTTTGGCTCTCCAGGGTCTTTATTCTTCCATATCAATTTGGGTTTTTTTCTGTCTGTTAAGCATGTTATTGGAATTTTGATGAGGATTACAGTGAATTTGTATATCACCTTTGGTACTATAGTCATTTTTTAATATGTTAATTCTGCTGATTTACCAGCACAGGAAGTCTAGGTTTCTCTGTGTAGCCCTGGCTGCCCTGGAACTCACTCTAGACCAGGCTGATCTCAACTTAGAGATCCACCTGCCTCTACTCCCAAGTGCTGGGATCAAAGGTGTGTACCACCATACACGGTATCATTTTTTGAAGCTATTGTCAATAAGATGGATTGATTCTTTTAGCACATTCATTACTGAAACATAGAAAACCTACTCATTTAAAAAAATTATTTTATGTGTATGAACTTGCCTGTATGTATTTGTTCCATCTGTATCCCTGGTACCTGTAGATTCCAGAAAAGAATGTCAGATCCCCTGAATCAGGAGTCAGAAATAGGTGAACCATCGTACAGATGCTGGGAATTAAATTCAGGTTCTCTGCAAAAGTAGAGACCTGGGTGGTCTCTCTGATCCAAAACTACTGATTTTTGGATATTGACTTTGTAGCCAGTTAGTTTTTGTTAGGAAATTTAGAGTCTCTTATGTACAGGATTGTATTGTTTACAAATGGGGACTTGGCCTCTTTTCCTGTCTGAATTTCTTTTCTATCTTTCTCTCATCTGGGTAAGAGTTCAAGAACTAGATTGAATGCGGATGGAGAAAGTTCATCCCATTGTCTGACTCTTAGTATTGGTGGAAATGTTCCTGGTTTCACTACTTAGTAAAAACTCAGCTGTCGATTTGTTTTATATGGCCTCCATTGTGTTCCTTCTGTTTCTATGTGATGGTTAATGTTAGTGCTCAACTTTATGAGATAGACATAAATAAACGGGCATTTTTGTTTTGTCTTGTCCCAATAATTTATTTCTTTTTATCCACCTTAGATCCTGAGCACAGCCTGCACCTCCCCTCAGCCTGGCTCTTACAAATTCCTACTCCCATTATCCCCTCTCCTTCACCTGAGGGAAGGAGAAGCCCCCCTCGGGTCCCACATCTAGTCCCAGAAAAACTAGGCACATCCTCTCCCTCTAAGGTCCAACCAAGCAGTCCAGGGAAGGGAAGGGGAGTCCATGTGAGGCAAAAGAGTCAGAGACAGCTGGCGCTCCAGCTGTTAGGGCACCCACATGAAGACCAAGCTGCACATCTGCTACAAATGTTCAAAAGCCATTTTAGTGTAATATATCACTTCTAGCTATTTTTTGTTCTCAAAAGGCATGGAGACTTCTATTAGGTGAGTAACAAAGACACATGTATTTTGGCTTCCAGTTATCTTTATCGCAGTATGGAAAAGAAGTGGACATCTTTGCTTTGGGCCTTATTCTAGCTGAACTTCTTCACATATTCGGCACTTATCTTGAGAAAACAAAGGTAAATATCCCACGAGTGAATTAAGGAAACTAAAGCATTGACAATCCTTTAAGCGCTGCTGCTATTGCCATTGGTGAGGGTGTATGTCACCACATTAGCTTCTGGTTGTCAGGGAAACATATGTCTTCTCTTTCGAGTATTGCCAGCCATTTTACTATAGATTAAAAACTTTGACTTTCTTTAAAATCTGTGTCTAGCCCCTAAGATTCCCATTCAGGTTTGCCAACAAAACCTCACTGATTAGAGGGAAGTTTCCGTTCTAAGTACTACCCGGATGTAAAAAGGGGACGAGCTAGTTTCTCAAGGGATTCCTTTTGTAAGAGGAAAAAACAATAACATCAGAGAATGACTATTTTTAGAAGACAGAAAGTCTGTGGAAACAGGTAAAAAAATCTTTCCAGAAGTCTGGATTTAGGTTTCATGGAAGCATATAAGTTGGTTACTGAAGGGTCAGGTTGTTTGTTTGGTTTTTGTTTTGTTTGTTTTCTGGGGTTTTGGGGGGGGGAGATATTTAAGGACACACACACACACACACACACACACGCACACACATGTGTTCACATGCTCTGGTATGCTCATGGTAGTCAGAAGACAACTAACCTGAGTTAGTTCACTCTAATAGTCTGAAATAAAAAGCATGTAACCCCACATGCAGGTTAGAATGTGCAGTGTCTGTTGGGACTAACAGGTTGTATGCTTTTATCTGAGGCTGGTGATTGGTGGAGCTGGAAAGAGTTTGGGCTTTGTTGTGTAGGTGGTGAGGAATCACTGGAGACAGCAGGCTATTGGACATCCTAGTTGGAAGCTCAGGAAAGAAGGCTTGCCTGGAGTCCAGTGCCTTATCTTCCCTAAAATAGAAGTGATGGAGAGATGTCCTGCCTCGAATTCCAAAACAGAGGGGAATGATGAGTCTCGTGCACCTATCACTTCAAAGCATTGAATGTTAGGATGGTCACATGATTGGGGTAGGCTTGGGGAGGGGTGCTTTGCTTGCTTCTTAGACTAAAGAGTCTGCCCTAAATTTTAGAAATCTTCTAGATTTAGTGTGTCTCCAGCTATTACTGTGTTTAGTTTTTCTTCCCATGTAAGTCACTGCCTAGTAAATACATCTATTCATTATTTCAGGTTTTTGAAAGTCTAAGAAATGGCGACTTCTCTGATGAAATATTCGACAACAAAGAAGTAAGTACTTGTAAGCTGTCAGTTTTATCTTTTCCACTATTTTCTTTCCTAATACTGACTCTTACCTGTAATTAACAGAAAAGCCTTCTACAGAAATTACTCTCAAAGGAACCCATGGACCGACCTAAGACATCTGAAATCCTGAAGACCTTGGCTGAATGGAAGAATATCTCAGAGAAAAAGAAAAGAAACACATGTTAGGGCCTTTCTGAAAAAAACAGTTCTTCTGATGTGTGGTTTTCCTTTAAATGTCTGCAGTCTGAGGTGGAATGTCAGTGAATATTGTATGTCTTTCCTTCGGCTAACACTCTCCCAGACAGGTTTTGGTTAGGGTGACCCACAGACATTGTATTTATTGGCTGTGAAAAAGTATGCCTGTTTCCTCAATTGTTAATTGCTGGGCCTGTGGCTGACTAGCCAAATACGTAAATGTTTGTTTCTCAATGTTTGTTGCCCAAAGAGAAAGGCAAGCTCCTGTGAGGAAGGTCACGTAGTCCCCAATGCTAACTGGGTGAGTAAGGACTCTGGCTTTTTGCATAATGAAGAGCTGGTAGCCAGAGCTGGGGCAGAAGGACCTGCAGACCAACAGACAGACAGAGACACAAAAACATGGACTAGAATGGAGCAGATAGATAGATAGATAGATAGATAGATAGAGCCAGCCACATGGAGAGACAAAATGGTAGAATAGTAGATGGGCTAGCTGAGAGACTGCCCCAGAAAACAGACCTTATACTATACAGATGTCTCAGTGTCTTTATCATTAAACACCAAGCAGGACCACTGAAAATCCTGCAATAGGGTTTTTTTTTTTTTTCCAGTTACTCCAAAAACAGTCTTACAAAGTTATTTTTGACAAGTCCATACATATATTGAGTTCTGATCACACTACAAACCCTCTGCTGTTCGTGCCTTGTGTGTCATGTGAACTGTGACCTCTGAATGAGGGAATCCAAATTAATCCATCTGTCCTTAAGTTGCTTCTCTCCGGTAGTCAGTTTGTGATGAGAAAAGTAATGAAATGGTACCAGAAGTGGGGTTGTGTTGCAGTAAACCTACTGTTGGGCTATCCAAACTGGCTTGTGGGAGGAATGTGGAAAAGTTTGAAGCAGCAGGCTAGAGAAGTCCTCAAAATGGTGTACATCAAACTTAATGTGGTAGCTCAGAAGTCTCTGAGAAAAAGGAACCCATAGGGAATTGGACTAGACACAGGACATTCAAATTCAAAAGACTGTTTGGTGGGGGGAATTTCAAGACATTCAGGCTCATTCAGCTGTACAGGAGCTTACAGAATGCTATAGCCTGAAGTTTCCATTTCAAGATGGCGGCAGGACTTGGCATCATCTGTATAATGCTGGTTTTGCAGGAAAGCACAACGTAAGGGTCATGGGGCAGAGACATTTGTCCCATAGTCCCATAACAAGCCTGTGAGGACAATGTATAACAGGTGCTCAGATTCCTTGAAGAAAGGCTCTGAAAGGTTGTATGAAGTTATAAAGGTGAAACCTAAGTGTTAACTGAGACCCCAGGATGTGGGAGATGACAAGAACACAGAGCATCTGTTGAAGAAGCAGTGGGTACTGGTTGGAGCCAGCCCAAGAGAAAACCCATGCATGCTTTAGGCAGCCTGGCTGTAAGAAGCCTATTGGAGTGTGGGGCAGTGGACTGTGCCAAGAAACTTGGTAAGGTTGAGCGGATTGGAAGCACTGGAACCCAGAGAAGATGGTGGGACCTTTACTTGCCTCCAACCAGGCCCTTGTCACATGACCACACTCCCTACATAGGAACTCATATAGATCAGAACACACTTCTCCATGCTAATGAGGTATCTTAGAGGCCCTGAGAGTTAGCTAATAAGCTTCCCTTCCTGGACATTCCTTCCTGCCAAAGGTATTTAATCTCTGGTCCACCATGTATCCATTTTCCATTATGAACAATCAATAAAGTTTGGAACCAAGGACTGTCTCTCTTATCAAGAACCACAGTGGGGAGCATAGAGAAAGACTTTGTCTACAGAGCCGTCATCTAAGCCTCCTGAGAAGGCCCCTCCATGCTCCCAGACAAGTGCAGCTAAGCTAAGGACAATCACCACTGATCAGCTAAGCCAGATTTCCCCATATCCCCCAATGCCATCCTCAGCCTTAGGACCCAACTCAGTTCCCAACTCCCCACCACTTACTCAGTGGTCTGGATGTCCAGGAGTTTGGGAACCCCTGGCACCAGGCTCCTCTTTGTAGGCCCATGGTTTCTGACTCCCTCTGCATGGTTTTCAGTGGTGACTGGACACCTGGGATCTTGGGAACCCCAGCTTTGGCCTTCCACACCAGGCTGCATTTTCCCACCCAGGGGTATATCAATGCTTCCTGCGAGCTCATCACCTGACAGTGGGTGTAGGGTAAATGCAATCTAACCCCTCTGCAGCTGAGCTGACTATCTCGTTTCCTGCCCAAGCGGCCTTTCCACACCCAAGAGGCAGGGTGAAACGTGAAACCACACTGGTGTTCAGATTATGCTACTGTGTATTCCAGACACTGGACACTAAGATGCAGCCTTTGTATGCCCGGCTAAGATTTAGCCTTGTAGCCATCCAGTCTTTCCTTGCTGTTCTCTCAGACTTGCTTTGCAGAATAGGGATAGTTACTTTGTTCCTTTGTATGCTGTAATGCTTGTTCTATAGGACCTCACAGCTAAGAGTTTTCCTCTGCTTCTCAAAGCACTTTGGACTTTTGAATGGAGCTGAGTATTAAGATTGTGGGAATTTCTGAGGTGAAATTGAGTGCATTTTGAGATGGCCATGAGCCAACAGAAACGAGGACACATTCCACCACCACGAACTGAGGCTTCTGCCAAATCTTTCCTGTCATGAGGGACTGTAGCATCAAAAATTGAGTCTAATTAAATAAATATCTCTTCCCTTACGTTTCATTTGTTGGGTTTTTAGTGACAAGAAAAGTAACTAACATACTGTTTACCGACGTCGTGTCAACAAGAAGCACCCATAATGCCTTCAAAAGGAGAACTAGATTTGAAATTTTATTTACACATTGGAGAATGAACTGAAGCTGGGTGTAGTAACAGTATATTACTGGCATGTTAAGAGAAAAAATATTAAAAATATGTTTACGGAAGGAAACCATTCACAACTTTACAGAAGATTCCAGAACATATAAAACAAAATCATAAAAAAAAAAAAAACCCTCCCCCTCCCCTTTTTTTTTGAATCTCAACAAATAGGATGAGATGGAAGAGGCAGACAAGGGAGGAAGCAATACTAAATTCCTAAGTGGTTCGTTGAGAGGAGGGGCGGGGATGATGGAGCTGGTGAGGAAGATTCTCCATCTTTTTATCTTCTACATCTTATATTTATTATAATAAAGCTTTGAGGAAATATAGCTGTGCTGGTGGCAGTAGTAGGAAGCTCTCCATCTGGACAGGAAAGATCACTTTCCACAGAGCAGAGGCCTTAGAAATGACACTTAAGAAACTCCCAAGAATGTGAATGATTTAGCAGAGAGGAGATAAGCCCAGGTAGGGCAGGATGAGCTAGGGACAGAGCCTAAACTCTGGAAGGAACGCACACAGGGGAAATTGGGCAAAGCAGGCGTTAGCCCCAGACAGCAGTGGGAAATGCTGGATGATGATGTGGATTGCATCCTTAGAGACCTTGAGGGGTCTTAAACTGTAGAGCAACAGACCAGCATTAGAAAAGTGTTGTGTTGTTTTACAATTCTCAAACAGAGCCGAATCAGGCTTACCCGGACGGTGAGAAGCGGTGAGAGACTCCTACAAGTGTAAGTGGCTTTTTCTAAGTAATCATTAAAGCACCTGTTGTGTCCTCTGACTGCTAGTGTGGTATGGTAAGCAAGGTTCGGCGTTGGATGCAAGAGTTTAAAATGGGGAACATGAACGTCTACGAGGGAAAGATGCACATCACCACAGTAACAATGTAATTCAATCTGTCATCGCCCAACGTGGAAGAAACTAACGGGCTGCAGAAGAACAACCATGAGGAGATTATTAGGCCTGAATGTGGTTATTCTATTTGTTTTCCTTAAAAAGGCAATATAACACACACGCACGCACGCACACACACACACTCTTGGAGAAACTATTCTTTTAAAAAAATATTTATTTTATTTGCATGTCCACGTCTTTGTATGTGAGTGCAGTGACAGCCGAGGCTAAAACAGAGCATTAGACCCTCTGGAGCTGGGGTTACACAGAGAAGAAAAGGAGCAACTGTGGTGGATGTTAGCCATTGCCAAGTATAAGTGAGGATGTATAGGTATCTGGCATATTATTTACGTTTTTTAAATTTTCTAGGTAGAAAAAAATCTCTTAAAGCAGACTAATATTAGCTTTAATGAACAAATTCCTGCATTTAAGAGGACTACCAAATAATATGGTCAGGTATAACATTTTACCCTTCTTTTTTTTTTTTTTTTTTTTTTTTTTTTTTTTTTTCAAGACAGGGTTTCTCTGTGTAGCCCTGGCTGTCCTGGAACTCACTCTGTAGACCAGGTTAGCCTCGAACTCAGAGATCCACCTGCCTCTGCCTCCCAAGTGCTGGGATTAAAGGCGTGAGCCACCACCGCCCGGCCATACCCTTCTCTTACTGGTATTTTATATTATGAAATACATATATTATCTTTTAGCTTTTTGTTTGTTTGTTTGTTTTCCAAGACAGGGTTTCTCTGTGTAGCCCTGACTGTCCTGGAACTCACTCTGTAGACCAGGCTGGCCTCAAACTCAGAAATCCACCTGCCTCTGCCTCCCAAGTGCTGAGACTAAAGGCGTGCGCCACTACTGCCCGGCATCTTTTAGCATTTTTATTTACTTCTGAGGATTTATTTTCTCAGTCTCCAAACTATGAAATCTCAAGTATGTAAATCACAGTAACAGCGGGGCAGACTAGGGCCTCACTTACTAATTCCAGGTACACTTTTGAAAGAAACTTTTTTGCCTACTTGCTTCGTTAGGAAATTTTTATCACAGAATAAATATATCATTTCTATTAAATATACATATGTAACAAACACATACATATAGACTTAATATAAATTTATATCAGATATATTCATAATAATTTTGTTCACTATTCTCTCAATTTTTATCTTCAAATACACAAGAATGAATCTGTAAGTATCATTGTGTGGCTTTGACAAATAATAATATTTTACCTTTGCTGTTATGCTGACCCCTTCCCTTTTTCTTTCTTTGGCTAGAAAATTTTTAAAGTGAACCTCAGTTGTAGCCATGAATATTTAAAAGTTGACTTGTAATAGGTAAGTTCTTTGTAATAGTAACAAAATCACACATGACTGCTACTCAGACAAACTAAAAAGTATAATTTTTACATGATTAGTCTGAATTCAATTTTACAGTCTCAAAAACCCGGAAGATCCAAGGTTACTTTTGGTTGACATGTCCTTTCCCCGAGAGCATACTCCCTGTGCTTTCTTTACTCTCACCATTTGCTTGAGGAACTTGACCTGTCTGTGGAATGTCCTCTCCCCAGGAAGTGGCTCCCACGTCCCATGGTCAGATGGGTGCAGTTACACCAGCACTGACTTCAACACTGTAGCTGCACTGTGGCACATACAAAATGCTTCCAGAGTATGTGGAGCCTGGTTGATGTTGATTTAGTTGTGATATTTCATTTCCTATAGTTGCAATATTTTACCACAGACTGGGTCATTTACATTATATTCACTTACTGCGTGCGGGTTTGGAGGCCAAAAACGTGACTTGGCAGCCACGCTCTCCCAGTGGATCCTATGCTTGGTATTACCAGATTAAGGCACAGCTACACAGACCTGCTCAGTTTTACCTGAACATGATCTAGCACTCATATGCTTTCCCATTGTTTGTACCTGAAATTCCCTTCAACTTAAACAAAGTTTTAGGAACAGCAGGACGACTTAGCAGGTACAGGCACCTACAGTCAAGCCTGGTAACCTGAGTTCAATCCCCAACACCTACATGATAGAAAAGAATTGACTTACACAAGTAGTCCTTTGACCTGTAGACATGGTACCCGTGCCTACACCCATACCCATATTATCTAATTTTAAAAACATAGTAGAAATATTGTGCATTATAATTCACATTGTAACTAATTTATTGTACCCAACATCTACACTTTGACAGAGTTTGTTCTGTTCAGAGTTGCATCAACACAGAATTCAGTTCTAAAACATGTATGTCACTTCAAAGAACACACATCCATTAACAGATTCATCATCTTCTCCCTACTCTAGAAAACCAATCATAAGCCTCCTGGCTATAGATGTGCCCATTCCATGAATATAAATAAATAGAACCTTACATGGAGTATTTCTCATATAGAAATGTTTCTGCCTTAGGGTTTTACTGCTGTGAACAGACACCATGACAAAGGCAAGTCTTATAAGGACAACATTTAATTGGGGCTGGCTTACAGGTTCAGAGATTCAGTCCATTATCAAGGTGGGAACATGGCAGCATCCAGGCAGGCATGGTGCAGGAGGAGCTGAGAGTTCTACATCTTCATCTGAAGGCTGCCAAAGGCCATGTGTGCGTTGCAGCTAGAAACGGTCAGCCAGAGACACCAGCTCTGTCACCCACAAGACGCCAGCGTGGGAGATGGCTCTGCCAGTAGGAGATGGCTCTGCCAATCTCCCAAACTGTCTCCGCAAGGCTGGGCAGTGCCCAGACCATCCTGCCAACCATGCTGGCTCGGTACAGATGAGACTCTAAAGCTTAGATTATCCAAAGGCTTATATATTTGGTAATGATCAATAACAAGATGCCCATACAATCAGAAGTGTAACCCAATACCCAACCTAGATATACCAACTACCTTTGACTGGCGGAGACACGTGAACATTTGCTTCCATGTTTGTCTCTCTTGTTCTCCCTCCTAGCTCTTCCTCTTCCTTCTCCTCCTCCCTTACTCCTCCTCTTCCTCTCTTTACTCCTCCCACCTTAGCACCTCCCACACCCGGGCTTAGTGTACTACTACTGGAATGTCACATGGTCGCCTGGGGAAAGTCAGCTCTCCCCAGTCTCCCACTGTTCTGGGCTGCACTGTGCTGACCACTTTGTGTTCCTTCAGTCACTCCTCTGGAATGCTTTCCCTTGTGATGCTGTGGTATTTTGGAAAGCAAGGGCAGGCTGTTGCATACTCTTGGGAGTTTAAAAAGTGGGTATTTAAGTGCTGCCCTTGACCAGTTCAGATGAGTCCACTAGAGTAGAACCCTGGGCATACGAACTTGGAAAAAGGCTCATGACTTTGATGTCTGGCCCTGGAAATGACCCAGGAGTATGGAATCATCTGACTCTTAACTCCGTCCTTTCCCACAGAGAAGTGTTTTATCTGGCAGGGACTACTTAGCCTGAGGTGTCACCATTATCTCTCCAAATTCTTGGCCTGAAAGTTGGCCACTTCAAGAAGTAGACATCCAGTTTCAAAAAGTAGACATTCCAGTTTTGTTGGCTGATCCAGATATTAATATCATGGAAAACATGTTTGAGGAAGTAAAGAAAACCTTGCCTTGCTGGGGATTGATTAATATCATGGAAAACATGTTTGAGGAAGTAAAGAAAACCTTGCCTTGCTGGGGATTGCAAATAGCCCCTGAAAAAAATACAAAGAGGGGATTCTATTAATTATCTAGGGTATAAAATAAGTCTACAAAGGGTTAATCCACAAAAGGTGCAAATTAGAAGAAACCAGTTAAGGACCCTTAATGATTTTCAGAAGCTACTTGGAGATATCAACTGGCTGCAGCCAGCAATTGGCTTGGCCACTCAAGAGCTGAGTAATTTATTTCAAACTTTACAAGGAGATAAAGATTTAAATAGTCCAAGGAAACTGACATCTGAGGCTGAGAAGAAGTTAGCTTTGGTAGAAAGGAAATTGCAGGATACACATCTAGATTGTATTGATCCAAAGATGGCCTGCATCTTAGTTATCTTACCTTCTACTCATTCTCCTACAGGAATTCTTATGCAGAGAAAAGACTCTATCTTAGATTGGATATTTTTAGCTCATAAACAGAGTAAGAAGTTAAAAACCTACATTGAGAAGGTCTCTGAATTGTAACTAAAGGGAAAAATGAGACTTCGACAATTAGTTGGAATGGACCCAGCTGAAATTGTTATACCTTTTACTAACGCAGAAATTGCCTCGTTATGGGCACAAGATGAACATTGGCAAAGAGCGTGCAGTAACTTCTTGGGAGAGATTAACAACAGATACCCTAAAAGCAAGCGGCTTCAGTTCATAAAAAGACCTAATTGGATTATCCCTCGTATATTAAAGGGAACTCTGATATCTGGAGCCCCTATGTTTTACACTGATGCTAGTAAATCAGGAAAGGCAAAGATATAAATCAGAAGACATAAGTAAGGTGGCTGAGAGTCCCTATAAGTCAGTTCAAAAATCTGAATTATATGCAATAAGCATGGTGTTGTCAGATTTTTCAAGAGTCCCTTAATATAGTAACTAACTCTCAATATGCAGAAAGGGTTGTTTTACACATAGAGACTGCTGAACTTATTCAGGATGATTCTGAATTGACCTCACTATTTATTCAACTACAACAAATTATCAGGAATAGGAGTTACCTACTATATATAACACACACAAGATCCCATACAGGTCTGCCAGGCCCTCTAGCACAAGGTGATAATGAAATCAACCAGCTATTGATAGGAAGCGTACTAGAGGCTTCAGAATTCCATAAAAAAAAAAAACCACCATGTTAACAGCAAAGGTTTAAAGAAAGAATTGTCTATCACTTGGCAACAAGCCAAGGAAATTGTGAGGCAATGCCCTACTTGCTCATTATATAACCAAACTCCATTGCCTACAGGAACTGTAGGGTACCCAAAGAAATGACATTTGGCAAATGGATGTCTTTCATTTTACAGAGTTTGGCAAGCTGAAATATGTGCACCATACTATAGACACGTAGTCAGGATTTCAATGGGCAACTGCCTTGGCATCAGAAAAGACTGATTCTATAATTACACATTTGTTAGAAGTCATGGCCATTATGGGAATAGCCATACAAATTAAAATAGATAATGGTCCGGTATATATTTCTAATAAGATGAAGAAGTTTTTTACATATTATAATATAAAGCATGTTACAGGCATGTCACACAATCCTACGGGACAAGTGGTTGTGGAGAGATCTAATCGAACTCTAAAGGAGATGCTTAACGGGCAAAAGGGATCAACAAGAACCCCCAAAGATAGATTACATAGTGCTTTATTAACCTTAAATTTTTTGAATGCTAATGAGCAAAACACCACAGCCACTGAGAGACATTGAATGGTGGAAAAAACTACTGAACTAAATCAACCTGTTTATATTAAGGATATTCTGATGTCAAAATGTGTTGGGAGCCGACTTTTAGCAGAAAGCGGCTAGATTATCTTTGCAGCCATCTGGAACCATATACCCTGATAAGAGATTTGGTTTTCAATGGCCTACAACAGCTGAAGCACACTCTGATATCCCACATATTTTGTGTTGCTGTTTACTGCCCCCAGCTGCAAGGTGCACGTGGTAGTCACGCCTGCAAGGCACACGCTATAGACGCCTGTAAGGCTTATGTCATATCAACACCTGCAAGGCACGTGGCAAAAGCGTATAAATACCTCAGAATTCCCTTCAAGAAGAGAGACTTGAGACTTGAGACTTGATCACTTTCTGTCTTGTCTCCATTCTTCGTGTCTCTTCCACTTTATCCGCACTCTCTCTCGCTAGACCCTGACCCTGGGACCGAGCGGCAGCTTGGGCCAAGACACAGAGGCCGCCAAGCGTGGAGCGGAGCAGGCCGCAACATTTTGGCCCACAAAGCCGGGCAGTACGGGCCAGGACAAAAATGGAAAGTGGGAAGTGTGTTACGCTGGGGGAGAGGTTATGCCTATGTTTCCAAAGGAAAAGAAAAGCTGTGGGTTCCTTCCAAGTTGATAAAAATCAGACATGACAAAGGGAGACCTCCTGAAGACCTTAGCGACACGGAAGAAGAAAAGGGAGACTAACACAACCAACCAAATAGCCGATGTATATGTGGTGATGTTTATGTCTCTTATATGGAGACAGCTCTGGAACCGGCTGGGACTAAAATGTACATACAAAGCCAAAACCACTTAATTGGGTACTAATTTCTCATGATTTGTTAATACATGCCATTCTTTATGAGGGCATGTATACAAAGTTATATTACAGTTTGATTAAGTGATCAAACTCACCTGAAGGACAGTTACCTTTCTTTATTGATCTTCATTGACCAAGCTGTGTGCCCTGCATGCTCCTGCTGCTTTTAAGTTTTATATGTTATAGGATGAAAGAAGAGAAAGACAGCCCTAGCAAGATTCATACTCGGGGATGCTGAGACCTTCTATTCCAGCTTTGTGCTTGATTCTACTACAACTACATCGAGGATGCTTCTTTTAACGACTTGCTTCCAAAACTTTTCCAGAACAGCTAGCTTGCCTGTCCAGCCTTTCTGACTGTCAGCTAAACAATGAACTCTCTCAGCACATAGTGACTACAAGGCAAATGATGCCACTAGCTCTCCTTTGACTAAGCCAATTTTCCTATTTCCCTTTGGGCCCCCAGATGGGAATTCTTCGCCCCAATTCAGCTGGAAGCAGACAAAAGGAGATCATCGTCCCAGTTCCTTATGTTGGAGTGGATGGTTCTGGTTACTTTAGAAATTATACATGGGTTGTCATTTAAAAGATACTTTACAAATGTAGCTTTGGACAAAGAGGGAACTAGAGAGCTTAAACTCAGGGATTTCTACCTTTCCTGTCCTCTTCTTTATTCTTCCTTCTTAGGTAAAAGGGAAGGAAGAAAGAAAAGGGGAACACAGTAATATGGAAATAGACAAATAGGGATAGGTTAGCAAATTTACTCTTAAGTGAAACATTACATAGGTATATCTTACATTGGTGGAAATCTTTATAATTGTTACAAAGTTGAAGTTATAATCTCTTATATTGGTATAGAATTTATTTTGTACAAATTTAAAGTTTTCACTGGTGTGAGTTTCTTATTGATATAAAAGTGGGATTAATATTGTTACTCTCATATAGGCATTGTGCCTATATAACTCATTTAGAAATACAAGGCTTAGCCCCAGTCCTTTTTTTAACATTTAAAAAAAAAAAACTGATTTGAGATGGTTAGCTTGTGAGTTAAGGGCCTATAGCAATTGCATGGCTCAGAGCTTACTGTTAGGGTGTTTTCTAGATTTTAGTTAGAAATAGCGGAAAGGAGTTAATAGACAACAGTTCAGATTGCTTTACACAGTTGGTTTTCAAAAACGTCAGAAGTCCACAGAATTGATGCTATAAGCATTCCTATATAAACGTTCATTTTGATTAGAGACTTGTCTACTCCTGACAGCTTCCCTGTCTTGGATTCTAAGAAGAAACTGAGCATCTTTGGAGTTACTCCAGTTGTGGTGAGACAGCCACTAAGCAAGAATTGCCTCTTTCCATCTACAGACAAAATATTGTGCAGAAAAAGGACACACTTTCGGAACAGTTGACTGATTATATCTGCCAAGACAGAGTAATCAGCCCATAATAATTCTGCATTACGAGGTCTGTCAGATGATCCTGGGCCAGAAGGCTAAAGACCAGATGCTCCAACGTTTTAAAGTAAGGAACTGTCCAGTTATTCAGCGGTCTATATAAATTGGCTAAGTTTTAGATGCCATGCTTTGTGCTTCCCATATCTTCAGTTAATTCAGTCATTCTGGGTTTCTGATGGGGTTGAAGACTTATAGTCTCACAGCCAACCCAGGCTATTTACTTTGAGAGGATGGTTTTCAGATGCTATTCATAAGTGAGGTTCAGAACTAAGTCTTTTAGTTGAGAGAGATGGCAGAGGTTCTATTTACTTAACAAAAATGATGGACTGGGTATTAGGTCTATCTTGTACTTTAACAATTACAAAACGGTAATATAGTTTGTGTTTAATTTATATCTGAGAGAAAAGAGTCTTTTAATTGTACAGAAAGGGGGAAGTGTGGATAGCCCCAGCCTCATGTTTTGATGGTAGTTCCATTTTCCTGGGAGGAGCTGCAGAGAAGGAGTGAATCCTACTCTTGTGAACCTTCTGTCCACCTTAATTTGTAGAATAAAGACTGGAGCCAGTGACTGGACAGTAGACAGGGAGGTGGAGAAAAGGGCTTAGGGGAGGAGTTGGAAGAGGAAGTTGACGCGAGAGAGAGGCGACTGAGTGGGAGATGAAAGGACAATGGAGGAGAAGAACATGGCCTGGAAAAACTGCAAGTTATAAAAGATCTCATAGCTGGGGAATAGAGTAGTGCAATAGTAAATCTGCCCAATATCTAGGCTTGCAGTTTATATCCATAAATATTGAGTTGTGTTTTCCTTGACTAGACTTATTTGGGTTGGAGATTTATGGCAACAGTTCTGTATTCCAGCTTCATGCCAGTGAGCTTAACTGTGGTGCTGGTGACTGAACTCAGGTCTTACACAGGCTTGACAGGCCTTCTACCATAAAGGTACAGCTCAAACCCTAAAGCAGACGACTCATTTCTTCCTGATTCCCATATCTTACTTCTCAATTTATCCAAAGTAAGGAGGGGACTAAGTATGTTACCTGTTGGTGCCCTTAGCCTCGACAAGCATCAGGTACCATGTAAGTCCTAATTGTTCATGTCTATGGTACTTGTATTTGGAAGTAACAGTAACATCTTCCGAAATCAGTGAGCAATTTTATTCAAAGAAGAACATATTTCTGAAAGAATAAAGTGCTTTACAAAGGCCGCCTTTCCCTACCCACATAAACAATTTTACTTTATTGGGAGCAATCTCAGTCATGATCCGCAGACGTTGGTCCTGGGCAATTCGAAGATAAGTCTTCTTTATCTGTAATTTATGTGTGAGAAATAAAAGGTAAATGCAAGTTTATGGTAAACTTATAAGATAGTATGTAGTATTTTTGACCGATCATGTTTGTTATTTATTCCACAAAATAAATGGGGAAAAGATTACAACAATAATAAAGACACGATGAGGCTGAGGGTGTGGCTCAGGGGTTATGAGCTCTGGCTGCTCTTCCAGAGGGCCTGGGCTCAATTCCCAGCACTGCATGTGGCTCACAACTGTCTAACTCCAGGACCAGGAGAGCCAATGCCTCTGGCCTCCATGAACACTAAACATATGGGGTACATAAATGTACATATAGGCATAGCACCTACACACATAAAAGTTAAGAGATTAAAATAATTATGAAAAAAAAAAATCTTCATTCTCAAATACAAAGTTCTTAATTAGAAGTCAGTTGAGGTGAAACGGACAAGGAAGACAATTGGCTCTGTTAAGGTATCTGGCAAAGATATCTTACTAATTTCTTCTTCACAACAGAGAAACAAGAATGGATTTCAACATGCTTGACTTTTATGAGTCAGGGACAATAGTCTGCCTAAATAAAAATTAGTTCTAAAATCTTTTTTTTTTTTTTTTTTTTTACAGATTTTATTTATTTTATGTACATGACGAGTACACTGTAGGTGTCTTCAGACACACCAGAAGAGGCCATTGGATCCCATTACAGATGGTTGTGAGCCCATGTGGGTGCTGGGAATTGAACTCACTGCTCTTAACCGCTGAGCTCTCTCCAGCCCTAGTTCTAAAATCTTAATGCAAGCATATGGCAAAAAATGAATTTTCAAAAATAAACCAAGAAAAAAAAATCAGTATCTTCAAGGCTTTTTTTAATGTTTTTGTTTTTGATGGGGACAGTGGTTGAGATAGGGTCTCTCTGTAGCAGTAGCTGGGCTAGAACTCACTATGTATACCAGGCTGTCCTTGAACTCAGAGAAATCCACCAGCCTCTCTTGAATGCTGGGATTAAAAATGTGTGCCACCATGCCTGGCCTTTAAGTTATTCTTTAGAATTAAAATTATTTCTTTAGTAAGAGAATGGTGAAAATTCCCTCCTGTGCATTCTGTTACTGAAAAATTAAATGTTGGATTTTTAATAAGAACTCAATTCTTTTTTAAAAATTTATTTATTCTTATTTTATCTGCATTTGTATTTGCCTGAACATGTATGCTTACATGATGGTGTGAGGGTGTCAGATTTTGTAGTTACAGAGTTATGAGCTGCCATGTGGGTGTTGGGGAAATGGAGAGGGAGAGAAAGAGGGAGAAGGAGAGGGAGAGAGAGAGGGGAATTGAACCCAGGTCCTTTGGAAGAACAGTCAGTGTTCTTAACCGCTGAGTCATTTCTTCAGCCTCCAACTCAGTTGTTTCTATAGTCACTATTTTTTTTGCAACAGCAGTCCTCCTACATTGCTATTTGAATGGACTAAGAAGCCATTTCTACTGTTTGTAGGAAATGTGAGTTTTGTTAAAAATAAACAACTATGCACAGACAGTATATTTTAAAGTATAAAGCATTTTCTTACCTTCATAGGCTGTCCCACACCAAATGCAATACAGATGTTCTTCTCGTAAGTAGCCAGTGAGGATGTGCAGTTTTTCTGGCACCTGGGGAGAAGACAGACACATCAGTGGCTCACACTGACCAGGACCTTGCTTCCCAGGTCTCAGTCCAGTTACTCAGGCCTAGGCTTGAGGTCTTCTGCTATACGCTCAGTTACTCAAGGGGTCAGAATAGAGGTGACATATCTGGGCATGGCTCAGCTGACTAACCACCTGCCCACAAGAGACAACTGGTGAACAGAGGAAAATTTGGGAGAGCTGGTTCTCTCCTTCCACCATGTAAGTCCCAGGGATTGAACTCGGGTTGTCATGCTTGGCAGCAGGGGCCTTCACTTGCTGAGCCATCTCTGGTCACACTCTACTTCCTTCTGATTTTATGTTCTCTGTTTTGTGACTAGATGAGGTGCACAGCAGCACCACTTTTAGACATGTAACCAGAAACGAAGCTGACTACAATCGTTTGCACTTGCAGCAAATCTGTCATCTAAACTGAAGCTCAGGTTAGAGAGCAGACTAAAACTAAATGGAAAAGTTCTAGGAAAGTTTGATTTCAGAGCTAGAAACACAGTCCCATAAACCAGCAGCTCTCAGTTGGGGGTCATTTAGAAATGTCTGGAAACACTCTTTGGTTGTCATGAGGGGAAGTGCAAATGGCACCTGGAGGGCAAGGACCTGGGATGCGGTTGTCTGGGGAACAGGGGAGGCCCTGAGTGAATGAAGTCCTGGGTGACTATGTATTGTTGACAGTGGCATGGCCAGGTGAGGACTCCGCTGCCTCAGCCTTACAGGAGAGGTTCAAGGGGAACAGCTAAGCTCTCTTCAGGAGGCTGAGGATGATTGACCAGCATGTACAGACACTGGCCTCTGCCTCTGGAGTGTTATAGCCCAACAAGACCAGCTAGCCCAGCCCACCCTGTGCTGTTCCTAATAAATACACTGGATTGCAAGGTTGCTGGGGTTAGCAGGTAACTTGTAAGGTGAGCACTTCACCTCACCCTAGTTTTCCTGTATGCCTTGTCTGTGTCTGCCCTTTCTTCATTCCCTCCCCACCCCTAGTCAGGGTGCCAAAGCCCAAGCCAAGCAGCATGTGGTACTGCTACACATCATGCCATGCTGTCCACAGCAAAGAACTGCCCAGCTTCAAGTGTGAGCAGTGCCAGGCCATGACCCTGCTGTGAGCGAACAAGCAATGCATACACATACACTCAAATCTTCACTTGGGCACTCATCTTCATCCTGCTCTTCCTTCTCCTCTTCCTCTTCCTCAGTCTCCTCTTCAGGCCTCATCCAGTACCACGCCTCCTTGGGAACCTGAATATTCTGAAAGTACAGAATTGTTTTCATAAAACACAGCCAAGCATACTTGTGTTATGCTTCAGAAGTGTGCTTGTGTTAACAAGAATTTGTTCTTCCAAATAATATTTACGGAGTGTAATTTCTCAGTAGAGCACTGGACCACAGTGAGGGCAGAAAGGACAATTAGGAGTTTGTTTCCTAGTTCCCGATGTCAGTCCAGCAGAAGAGATGGGCGCTGGGTATAAAATTGTAGACGTGCTGGGAGGGAGGTCAGTAAGTGTCAGGAGCACATGTAAGATGATGGGAACACAGTGAAGCGGGACATCCTGCCCAGATGCTTACACACCATGGAAATTACACCAATATTTGAGACAAGTGAAGTCATTTTACTTTGATAGTACTCACTATGTTTTGTGAAAGACAAAGATTTTCTTTAAAACTCTTCCTGTGTGAAATCAAGTCCCTCCACTTTGATTTTCCCAAATGATCCACAAAAGTGTGAGTAATGGACTAAAACTAGGTTACTCTGGTTAATTAAACAGAACGGGGAACAGAATGTCTACACACTTCAGTCCTGAGTAATGATACTTTCAAGTAAGAGAAAAGTCATTTAACCCTTGCTAGACAACCAGGAAGCGGGCTCCTGGACTAAGCCAGCCAGTCACCACAGTCGGAAGTGCACATCAAATGACAGCTTCTGGGGTGAGAAGGTATAAACAGGGCTTTGTTTTGATTATTGTTTTTCCTTAATAAAAACATGAGTCAAACTGTTCCAGGTACTGACACTACAGAAGTGGAAGCAGAAGCCCACCGACCTTCTGGGAATCCAGCTGCTGGCAAGCTCGCTGGCTTCTTCGCAGGTCTCCTTCGAGCCTCATTTCATCCTGCTTACTCTTCAGTCGCATCCTGGTGGAAGGAAGAACAGCAGTACAGTAGTGTCCCTATTCTCCACTACTTTCCCGATGCAAGCACCGGGAGGCACACCACAGTTAAGTGGACTGGAAGCAAAACAAGCTCAAAGCAATTGCTTTACCGAAACTGCTCGGTGGCCTCTGCTTCGTTTTGGTTTTTCATGTGCATTTTTTTCCTGTAGTTTTCCAGCCTCTCCTCTGCTTTCTGTTTTAATAATGACTCGTGACCTATGCCACTTTTTCCTGGTCATAGACAAAAATCTGATGAGGAACTTAGGAAATTACTAATTTTTTTTTAAACTTCAAAACATGACAATCTAAATTCTTATGAAATGAAATGCAGTTCTCACTTGAATATAATTATCCAAACTTGATTCATTAAAATGGCAACAGAGAACACGAGGATTTAGTTTTTGTTTGGTCTTAAGGCCCAAATGCATGGTTTGACTTTGACAAAGATCCGTCTCATCCAACAGTAATGCTACAAACAGTTTTAAAAATTAGGAAAATTATCAACTACCACAATTTCTTAAGTGTATGCCTTTTTTTTCTCTTGAATTAATCCAAGGAATTAGGTACAAAAACTGTCACTGATAAATCTGCTTTAGAACATTTTCAGTACATTACAATAAATAAGAAACTGTGCTCTCCACAGTTGTAATTCTTTCCTCCCAGTTTCTGCTGCTCTGGGATCAGAGGTGGGGCTGTGCACTGGGCAGGCAGGCACCCCATCAATGGCGTCATCCCTCGTCCTTACTCGTTTGCAAGGTCTCACTATGTAGCCAGGCTAGCTTCACCATCCCCACCCTCCCACATCTGCCTCCTAAATTCTGAGACTGCAGATGTGGAATTACAAAAGATTAGTCCCCATATTTTTTGATTTATATTCCAGTACTCCTATTTCATTAAAACTTACTATAAGAATAACTTTAAAAAGATTTAGAAGCTTAATATTTTACTATTTCACAGGCTTCTGATGATAGCAACTATAAGGGCAACTATCACATAACATACTAAGCAAAACAACCTAAGTTATAGTTATAATAAAAAAATGACTTGATTATATACCTGTTTTGATATTGAGAGGAATTGGTTCAATAATACCATCTCCTAAAAATGGGGGAAAAATTAGAAATATTTTATTTATCACAAAGTTCACGTTAGTCAGTAGAGTATGCAACATTACACTGCTCTCTGAATCCCCCTCCCAGTCTCATGAAACTGCAAACTGAATTCTGGGAACTAATACTCTTTGTCAGCAAATACACTGTAAACTAATGCCTCTCCTGCCTTTAAATATCTCCTTTTCAGTAAGACCACTTATCCTCTTATGCCTGCCTGCCTATCTATCTATCTATCTATCTATCTATCTATCTTCAAGACAGGGTCTTACTATGTAGTTCTGGCTGTCCTGGAATTCACTAGGTAGCCCAGGCTGGCCTTGAACTCACAGAGGTCCACCTGCCTCTGCCTCCCCAGTGGACTTATGCCATTTTAAAATGTGACATCACAGACACAACAGTCTTAGTGGGCAGAAACCTCAAGAGAAAACAGTCTTCCTATATATATATAAAAAAAAAAAATCAGAGGAATTAAGATAGAAAAAAGCAAACTGAAGCCATCATTTATAGCTGCTGCATCTTAATAAGCAGTTTCATTTCCTAAAGGGGAACATGGCTGCTGCAACTGGAAGGTCACTCAGACCGGTGCCATAGGTGCCGGGGTTCCTGGGAAGAGCCCTGTTGTGGTCTCCAAAGTTGCTGTGTTGCTGTCTGACTACTATGCTTCCCTACCCATGACTGCCACCATTCTTCACAGCCTCTGCTGTCAGCCGCTTGCCAGTTCCCTCAAGGCTGTGGCAGGAGGCGAAGCAGTTCATGCTGGCATGGGAGGCATTGTAAATGGATGTGAGATGACATCTCTGAAAGGACTGATCAGCACACAGCCAGCCCCGCCCGTCACTCACCGTTCTTGCCCAGAGCCTGCCCACTCTTGTATCCCATCTTTTGGAGCAAAGCGAACCCTTTGTTTTCACAGCCGAGTGCATTCTTCAATCCAATGTCACGTCTTTTCCGTTCTTCCTCTTTCACGCTCTTCTGCCTGTTTCTCAGATTAGCTTGCTGTTGCTTCTCTTCTTTTCGACGGGCTTCTCGGGTCTGCCTCAGCATTGGCACACCCGGTCTGACGTCTTCTCTGAAAAATAGCAGAATGGTGTAGATAGTTCAGGAAGTTTGCTCCCAGTCTGAAGCAGAGCAATGAAGGCCAGTTACAGACTGTGGGAAACTGAAGGCAGTATAAAGTTGAGAATGTTAGAATTACTTTCGAGTAATTTTTCTAAGAGATAAATAATGATACACAATAAAGCTGAATAGAGGCTGGACAGGAGAATAAGATTCCATAAAGGGAGGAGGAGGAGGTAAACAAGGATACAAGACAGAAGAGGGCACCCATCAAGAGTCAAGAGCAGAAGTAACATGCTTAGCCCTGGGAGAGACGAGAAAACGCCTCTTATCTGTGTATGGACACAGGGTGTTTTCCAGGAAACAAGAAGATGACTTTTTGTTTGTTTGTTTGTTTGTAGTCAGGGTTCCTCTGTGAAGCCTTGGATGTCCTGACACCCTCTCTGTAACCCTCTGACTCGAACTTAATTGGATGATCTACCAGCTCTGCCTCCCAAGTGCTGGGATTAAAGGTATGTGCTATCATGCCTGAAAGTAAGGTTGATTTTAATGTCATATTTAAAAAACAATGTCCTGGAATAGCAAGATGGCTTCCGAGGTAAAGAGGTTTGCTGTGTTGGCCTGAGCGCCTGAGTTTAGTTCTCAGAATCCACGCTGGAGGGAGGGAAGTGGCGCCCAAGAGTTGTTTTCTGATCTCCACATGGGTGCAGTGCCCTCCCGCCAATAAAGAACATTTAAAAATTAAAATATATCTTAAAAAACATCCTGAGCTAGGGTGGTAGCCCAGTTGTCAGAGGACTTACCTAGCACACATGAAACCCTGAGTATAATCCCTAAAACCGTAAAAATCAGACATTGCTGTATACACCTGTAATCTCAGCCCTTAGGAGGGAGAGGCAGGAGAATAAGCTGCATAGTGAGTTGGAGGGCTGCCTAAGCTACATGAGACCCTGTCTTAAAACAAATATACATGACTACCACCGCTATGTAAGCAATGTCCTTATGTTAGTTATGTTATGTATCTTCTGGATACCTGGATGCCATCATATTAGGTGTATACATTTACTTACTGAACATTGATGAAGAAATCCGACATATAGTCCTCTTCTTCTGCCATGTTCTCTGTCATATGGCAAAATTACCTACAAACCAAGTAGGACAAAGTGTAAGAGTTACCATCATCGTTATAATTTTAATTATCAAAATGGAAGTCAACCATGGAGAGTGGCAATGCTTCACGATGCTCCCTTGTGTACAAAGACATTGAATCTTAGCACCCTGTGTCCTAGCAACAGGAAGGCCACCCAACAAAAGCTAATTGGGAATGGTATGGGTTTTAGAAACTTCAAAGCCCCTGCATTGACACACCGCCTCCAACAATTCTTTTCCAAAAAGTCCTCCAATTGGGAACCACATGTACAAAACTATGAGCCAACTCTAATCCAACCCACCAGAGGCAAGCACTCTTGTTTTATCTTTTTTTTTCCTCTTCTTAGATCAGGCTACCCACTACCTCAAGCTGGCCTGGAGCTCACTATGTAGTCCATGCTAGCCTTGAACTTGTGATTCTCCAGTTATGAGACAAACTCTCATATAATTGTGTAATATTCTCCAAGATGATCTACCTGCTCCTAGTAAATTTTGTTGAGCGATTCATGTAACCAATGGGATTTTGTATATCAGAGTGATTTTTTGATTTTAGTTTTCTGTAGGCAGGGTTTCTTTATATAGTTTTGACTGTCCTGTAACTCACTCTGTAGATCAGGCTGACCTTGAACTCATAGAGATACATCTGCCTCTGCCTCTTGAGTGCCACCACCGCCTGGCTTAGGGTGACTTTTTGGTCACACTACACATTGCACTCTGTAAAGTTGGTAGTATGAATTAATTGAATGAAGTCAGTAGTCATATATGAGAACACTCAAGAAGCTCTATAGAGATGTCCATGTGGGAGGATCCAACGGACAAATGAGTGAGCCAACTAAAAGCACCTCTTGGAAAAGTATTCAAGCTTGAGGTGAATCAGATTGACTTGCAGTAAGTATTCTTACATATAACAGTTATTACTCACCTAACTCAGGAACATCCCAGTAGATATGTACAATTAGTTCCACTTTCCAGCTGGGAAAATGGAGGCTCAATCTGGCTAAATAATTTGTTCACAACCACAAAGAATACAGGTCTTGGTGATCTTGCTCCTGAAACAGAATGCGGTTGAAATTGTTGTTGCTAAGGTGGGTATCAGATCCAGAGCCTCATACATGCCAGGAATATGCTCTATAACTGAGTTCACTCTCCAGTTCAAACTGGATTATGTTTAAGGGAAGCATTTAATTCCACAGACACCGTGGCCCTTTGGTGTGATTTCAGCACCCAGCAGTTTGAGGGCAGTGTGATCTACACAGTGAGACCCTGTCTGAAAATATAATCCCTCCCCAAAAGTACAAGGGACTATAGGTTATTTTTAAAGCTCTTCTTTTATAGATATTCCATCTTTTATTATAATGTTATATAAGATCACACTGAAACGTCACAGCTGGGCATTGTAGTTTCATTAAATGATAAGGTTTGAGGAAGTTAATTACTAATGATGAGGAAGTTATGTTAGGAAGAGGAATAAAGGGGCTGGAGAGATGGCTCAGAGGTTAAGGGCCACTGATTGTTCTTCTAGAGGTCCTGAGTTCAATTCCCAGCAATTACACGGTGCCCTCTTCTGGCCTGTAGGCACACATGCAGGCAGAACGCTGTATAATAAATCAATCTAGAAACAAACAAAACCAATAAGGAATTGGGTCCTAGAATGTGAAGGTTCTACAAAATACACTAGCATTATCCACTTCCTTCAAACATGCACATAAACTCCACAAGTCGATACATAACCCAAGCAGAGACGCTGGTGGCCTGAACCATCACTTAAGAGTCACAGCAGCGAAATGGTCAGGATTCTGGGTCTATCTGAGAGGGGAGATCACACAGTGTTTGCTAATGGCTGCAGGTGATGTGTGTCAAAGAACTGGAACAAGATTATGTGAAGCTCTTTGCCTGTTCCGAAATAATGGAGCAACCATTTTCTCAACAGGAAGATTATAGGTGCTAGCTAATTTCAGTATTGGGCATCGAGTTTGAGGCAAGGGCTACTGAATAGAGATGGGCTAACCCGCCTATGGGTGCCTCCGCAACCGGAGGCTCTTCCCTCTCGCACCCACCCACTAAAACGACCACTCACGGATGGGGCGTAGATGACACTGTGATGGGCAGTTACAGCCAATTTGCACCGACCTCGGTCATTCTCCAGGGTGTCCGCACACCTTAAAGCCGGAGCTTTGCCGCCGCGACCCAGCTCCGCGGAGAGCGCGCTGCGCATGCGCCGTGCAATTGGTGCAGGACCCACAGACATCCCACTTGTTCCTGACAGCAGATTCGCTGGGAAACTTGGAGTGGGCGGGGTTAAGAGAGCGTGGGCGTGTTCGTGCGCATGACCAGTGTCGCGCGCATGCGTCGTCCTCCGGCTTCCTGGGGGCAGGAGTTTGGGAGGCGGGGCATCCGGGTCCCTCGGCGGTGCGGAGCTCAGCTGGTCGACCCGGACTAGACTAGGAGGTGAGGCGGTCCCGCGCGCTGTCAGAGCATGCAGGCTGACACGCACCGCGATCCCTGTGTCCCAGGACATTTTCAGAGGGCTGAGGAGTAAATTCGAGTTTTCAGGCCGGGGAGCCTCGACCCCGGGGTTGACAGCCTGAGGACTCCCACGACGTGAGGTTGACATCCCAGAGCGGCCCGGGACCCCGGCTTGCGTTTCCCACAGGCCCCCCAGTTGTCGGGGTCCTCGGAGCGGCCCGGTGCACCCAAACCTGGAGCACTGCATCCCGGGCGAGGGGTTGTCCCAGGCGCCCCTACCATGGAGTCCCCCGTCGGGCCCGCCCCCGCCGGTCAGAATCTTGGAGTCAGTATTCTGGGTCCCGGTGGCAAGGAAAGGGTAAATAAAGGTGCCTGAAACCTCAGCAGAGGAAAGAGAAGGCTTGCAAGATGCCTGAGCTCGGTGCTTCGGGGTTCTCATGGTAGAATGAGTTAATAACCTATGTTCTGATAGCCAAACAACCGCCCCGGAACAATGTCTTTTTGCAGTATTTACATTTTCCTTTCATTCCATTCTTACCACCAAACAGTTTAATTTTGTTTATATTGTTGTCTTCTCAAAGTTAGTTCTCTAATGAGAAGTGAAACCATGCCTTCTTTCCCTGTCTTAGTGGTTGCATTTATGAAACTTGACATTTAAATCCTTACATGGAAGGGCTGGAGAGATGGCTCAGTGATTAAGAATATTTGTTGTTTTTGACAAGGACCTGGGTTCGGTTTTCAGCACCCACATGGTGACTCATGACCATCTGTAACTCTAGTTCCATGGGAATCTAACACCCCGTTTTGACCTCTGTGGGCACCAGGCACACATGTGATGCATATACATACATGTGGGCAAAACACTCCTACACATAAATAAAAAAATTCTATACATATCTGTTTTACTCTTTTTAGACTAATCTGTTCATTTAAGGTGTGAATTAAGAACATCAACAATGGAGCTAGCTCACAGTTTATTGCTAAATGAAGAAGCGTTGGCTCAGATCACAGAAGCAAAGAGACCAGTGTTTATCTTCGAATGGTTAAGATTTCTTGATAAAGTCCTAGTTGCTGCCAACAAGGTAAGTATTGCCCACCCCCACCATGAGATCTATATGAAGAAAATTGAAAACATTGTGTTTTGAAAATGTTATGAGTTATTTACCTCAGGAATTGGAGGATGTTATACTATGGGAATTTCTATCCTTTTCTTCATTAGCAATAAAACCCAAACCCTGTCTAAATCCTGCTTGTTGCATGCTTCATATCTCTGCCTAGGCAGTGCAGTGTGACTGCATTAAAACATCACTGTGGCCGGTGTCACTTACAATCATCAGAGCCTGTAAAGGTCTCTGTGATAAGAGATTTTTACTTTGTCTTCTACTTCCTACACAGCCTCTTTGATTCAGGCTTGTTTTATGCATGTTTTATTTATTTTGTTAGCATTAGATGCTTTCCTCAAGTGAGAAAATCTAAGAGTCAATCCTAAAAGGTTTTCTTGAAATGGTGAATTTTATAAACTGAACGTCACAAAAGGCTAGTCTTGACCTTCCTATTTTAGTATATTTCTCTAGACTAATTGTTCCCTAGAAGACACTCTGTTGTCTGAAGGGATTGTGGTTAATTGTCTGGGATTGAGGAATTGGGATAGTGAGCCTAAAGACTTCAACATCCATTATGTAAACATTCATTTAATTCTTGTTTTAGTACAATGACCTCAGTCCACCGTTGTGCCCAATCCTTCATGCCCAAAGATGTCCTGTCTCATTCTTCTTCAGAAAGCAAGCCTCTAGCTATCTTCTAGAATGGAGGGAAGGAGGGTAGAAGATTTTGTTTGTTGGCTTTGATTTACCTTGTCTGACAGTTTTATTATTTCTTCCTGGCTGGTCTGGGACTCACTGTGTACCCCAGACTGGCTTCAGACATTGAGTCTTCCTGCGTTAGCTGCCTGAGTGCTGAAATGCTGGCATAAGGGTACTCTAGCACTTGGACGGTCAGCTAGTAATTCCTTTTATTTCTAGGTGCAGATTTATTCTCGCCCGAAAGACTGAGAATCCATTTTAGGTTTCCTGTTGGGAGCTCTTGGCTTTCAGATTTTGTCCAGGTTCTTTTCCTGTTGTTGTGTTGTGGCCATTATAGACTTGTGTTATATGCTGTTGTTGCTGCCTGTTAAAAATCACATGAATTGCTAGAAAGACAGTAATAGAAAGACATGGATACTCTAAGTAACCATTTACTGGATTTTTTTTTTTTTTCTCTTAAATCTTTTTGTCTCTTAAATCTTATTTAACCGGGCATTTTTTGTTTCCCTTCCAATGGAGTCTTTTTTGGGCTGGGACATAACTCAAGTGCCCACAACAAATCAGGATGTGCTTTATTTGGTTCCCTTCTGTGTTTCGTGTCACTTATCCTCCGCTATGAATACTTGACTCTCGCTGTGTTTTGTCGTGAGAGTTGTCAGTCTTACTTTTCAGTGATACCCACTCCTATGGTTCCTACCATCACTTTACATACCCAGCATTGAAAATACATCTCCTGGGCTGGTGATGAGCTCAGTTGCTTGAGTACTTGCCTATAACGTGCAGAAAGCCCTGGCAGAAACCCCTCCGTTTAATTCCTAGTGCCACTTAAGACAAGTGTATATGGTGGCCATAGTAATAATCCCAGCCCTGGGAAGTGGAGGCAGGTGATCCAAAGTTCACAGTCATTCTCAGCTACGTGGTGAATTCAAGGCTAGCAGGAGATTCTTTCATAGCCCCCGCCCTCTCTCTCTCTCTTCCCTCTCTTTCCCTCCATCCTTCTTCTCTTTACACACATACACAAACATCTCCGAGTTGACACATTTAAACCCGTTTATCGATTTTAAACCTATCCTTTGCCAACCCCCTAAAGTCATTCTTCCCTTCTTCTTACGCCTTGTATCATGTTGCTTAGCAACTGTTAAGGGAGTTACCCACAAGCATATCTAGAATTCATGTATTCCCATCATTTGCCTCTCCAGTGTCTTTCATCTGAGTTCTAACAGTCAAAATATTTAGAGTATAACCCTTCTCTGCTTAAAACAGTCACTCTGCATAAATTTAATGTTCTTCAGTGTATCTGGTGCCATTATCTGGTTTTTTTTGTTTTTTTGTTTTTTTTTTTTTTTGTCTTTTGGTTTTTTGAGACATGTCTATTTGTGTAGTCCTGGCTGTCCTGGAACTCACTCTGTAGACCAGGCTGGCCTCATATTCAGAAATCTACCTGCCTCTGCCTCCCAAGTGCTAGGGTTAAAGGCGTGCACCACCACTGCCCGGCATCATCTTTTTTTCCCCTGCCCCACCCCATCATCTGTTTTCTTATGACTTCATCTTTGACTAAGTTTCTCTTACTCCATCCAGCTCACCTAACCTTGCTGTCCTCAGATGTGTGAATCTTACTTCATCTGCAAAGCGTTTGCACATCTTGTTCCTGCTCCTGGGATATTTTTTTAGATAGCTGTGTAGTTCACCATTTCACCTTAGACAGAGATGCTTTCTCATAACACTCTCTTATTTATATTTTGTCCTCATCCCCGCTCCCTGAATGTAAATTTCATGAGGATAAGGACATGTCTATTTTGTGCACTGTTGCTCCCAGGGTCTAGATTAGTACATGGCATGTAGGAACCGCATCATATTTCTTAGGTAAACGGGTGATATTGACTAGATATTATGTGTAAATCTTGGAATTATGTTCTGTTGCTTACATCTCTTCAAAATTTCTTTGGTTTCTTTTGCTAACCTATAACTTTATGGACAACTGCATCTGCTTTTATAGGGGAAACCTTAGAAATCAGTCATCTATACACCTAATATGTGATTTAACTTACTAAGGTGGTCTGGAAACTATTTGGCTCATACAGTAATCACTTTTATTGAAATCTAACTTGGACATTGAAGGAGAATGAGGATTTAATATAGGAAAGACTGGACCATTTCTTACTGAGGTTTTCACTTTCATAAAAGTTTTCATTTGTGAGTTATGCTTAATGAATACAGATTTTAATTATTAGAGCACTATACACATTAAGTAATTTTTGATTAGGAAGTAATACAGATAATAAACAAAAAATAATGGTTTTTTCTTTTTTAATAACAGACAGATGTAAAAGAAAAACAGAAAAAGCTTGTTGAACAATTAACTGGATTAATAAGCAGTTCACCTGGACCACCTACTCGAAAATTGTTAGCTAAAAACCTTGCAGCCCTTTATAGCATTGGGGATACTTATACAGTTTTCCAAACACTAGATAAATGTAATGACATTATCAGAAGTAAGGATGACACTGCAGCCTACTTACCAACAAAATTGTAAGTACACTTTTACAGGAATCCTGGCATTCTCTTTTGCTTTTTTTCCCAGTAGTTTAGGGACTCCATATCTTAAAGACCCCACCCAGATGATGGAACCTGAGCTATAATACTGACAGGAAGTTCTGAGTCGGTCTGAGGAGGGGACTGAACTTCCTCATACCCATCACCACCGAGACTAAGGACACTGCTGGGAGAGTGGTATGGTGTGAGCTGTGGTGTCAGGAGTCTTCCCATCAGTTCGGATGGAAATCATGTCCTTGCCCCAGAGGGAACGAGAAGAGGTAGTGAGGGAAGGGGGCAGGAATGCGTAAAGTCCAGTCTGCTCTAACTCTCCAGCCAGCTAAAGAGGTGAAGTGATCTTGAGTCCAGACCTGCCTGCTCATTTAACTGCTGTGACACTAGACAGGCAAACTCGAGTAGCTGAGGCAGAGACCATTTTGCTTACAAGTGTACTGACAACTAGGTTAAGTTGGTCCTAAAATGCTATAGATAAATACAAATTATTTTTTAAAGATCTGAAAAGTATAATGAATTGTATTTAATTTTTTATACATCTGTGTGTGTGTGTGTGTGTGTGTGTGTTTTACATTGTGTATATGGAGGTCAGAAGACAACTTGTGGGAGTTGGTTCTCTCTACCATGTGGGTCCTAGAAGTAGACTTCTACCCACTGAGCCATCTGGCCAGCCGAGAAATTGTATTAGTAAGCAGCAAGATCATTTTTCCAGGGCAGCAGTGGCCTGTGTTGGAGCATTCTATGAGAAGATGGGAAGGATGTTGGGCAGTGCATTTCCAGAAACAGTGAACAATCTGTTGAAATCTCTGAAAAGTGCAGAGGTGAGTTTTACAGCAAGAACTGAATGCCTTGCCCATTGCAAGTGTTGAAGGTGTTTTGCTCTGTTGCTATGATCCTTGTGGTGCTTAGGAAAGTGATTTCAGATTATCGCATCTCCTTAATTTTGGGAGGGGGTACCATTGTTCTTTAAACAAGTAGTTTTACCTGTTACTTTTTACAGAATTGTGTTTTTCTGTTGACATTGTTGATGTCATATCTAATATATCAGTTTCATATGTCTGCCATAATGCATTGCTGTATACTGTGCAGCTTAGAAGAACAGATGTTTCTAGCTCACGGTTTTCACACCTTCAGGTTGTCACAGGGCCATGCTTCCTTCACAGACCCTTCTTTCCTGCATTTGGCGATTGTCAGAATGCTGGCCTTTCCCAGCTGTGGACCAGCCACTCCTGTATGACATCATCTTTATTTGGTTTCCTCTGCAACTACCTTGTTTGCAGTCAGAGTCACAAGTAACAGGGTTTAAGGCTTAACATTTTTTTTCTGAAGACAACAGAGTTCAAAACTCATAATGACATCAAGTGAAATTGTTTTCTTTTGACTTGTCAGTTTATTATAGATTCCTTGTCAACTTCAGATGAATGGTATATAGCTCAAGACCAGATATAATACTTGGGGGTTACTTGGAAGTAAATTTAGGGTGTAGCACACATATTTCCACTGAGCCATTCCCCCAGGCTGCAATCTCATTTTTCCATCTAGGAGAACTAACTTTTCAGATGATATTAATAATTATCCTTACATTTCAGATACTTTGTAGAATTCTTGATTCAGTGCTTCTCCATAATGTCTCAATTTGGAGATAAACCAGTTAGGTTGGAGAATTGTTGTATTCCTGTATGTTCTTATTAAGTATGGCATTGATTTGAAATTCAGTTCTAAAGCATTGCTTCGTGGTCATGTACAGTCTCAAGGGCGAAGTGAGATATTAATGAGTCTGCAGAAAGTGCTGACCGGATTGGGTGGCGCAGCAGCTTCCTCTCATCGAGACATCTACAAGAATGCTCGATCCCTCCTAACCGACAGGTCGATGGCTGTCCGATGTGCAGTGGCCAAGGTTAGTACCCAGCCAGTTTATAATGTCCCTTGTGGCATTTGCTCTTAAATAGCTAATTTTTTCTTAAATTATGAGCATTTTTGGTTTGTCTTCATACATTAGTTGCATTTTCTAGAACTATATAGAAGGACGCATGTTGTGCATACTTTTGTGTGGATGTGTGGTTTTTTTCTTGAAAGTACAGTAGTTATTTTGAGATGTATGTCCATGTTTCAGTAGTTCACACCTTTCTGCTATGTAGTACTGCTTGATTGTATTGTAGTTCCACCTTTCTTCTTCCTTTACCTAGCTTTGGTTACTACCGAAGAAGAAGCTGCTGTGAATATCAGTGTGCAGGTTTTTTTGTGGACCTGTTTGTATTGGGGTCAGTGTGTTTTATTTGGAATGCTCAAGATTTATGTTTACCTTTTAAAGAAACTTCCTGTTTTCTAAGCACATTTATGGTTTTAGTTTTCTTCATTCTTGCCTTGGTTAATGTAAGAGATTTCTGCTGCTTTATATCTTCTCCATTATTTGCTAATTACAGTTTTTGTCTTGACTAGTAAATGGGATTATCTCATGATTTTAGCCTTCATTTCTCTAATGACTAGTGATATGCATATTTTCAGGTATTTATCATATTTTGTTTTAAGCAAGTATATATATAAATATTGCCCACCACTTTGAATTTCTCTTATTACTGAGTTTTGAGAGTGTTTCATAGATTGTTTATATTTTCTTTACATAAAACATTAATTTACAAATATTTTTCAAAAACCTGTGAGCTGACTTGAGAGAGGGTGTTTTGTTTTGTTTGAGAATACAGTCTGTCATGGGGGCATGGTGGGGATGTGGTGGTAGTCCAGGGAACAGAGAGAAGACAGGAAACAGTGCTAGGCTGTACTTAAGTACTTAAGTATTCCTACCCCACGGCCCCTCCCCCCCCCCCACATACACAGTGACCCACTTCCATTAACCAGGCATCACTTCCTAAAGGTTCCACAACCTCTCCAAATAGTGTTACCTGCTGGGGACCAACTATTCAGACTCATGAGTCTGTGGGAAACATTTCCTATTCGAACCATGACAGTCAGTGAGACCATCCAGCAGTGTTGATCGGACGCCTTGAGAGCAGATCTCAGACAGAAAAGCGTTCTGTCTTTCTTCATTATATGTGATGTTAACCATTGTTTGTTCTAGATGCCTTTATCATGTTTTGAAAATACCCTCCTGTCTTAATTACTTTTCTGTTGCTGTGACAAAACACCATGACTAAGGCAACTTTCAGAAAGAAGGGCCTGTTTGAGGCTTAGTGTTCCAGAGGGATAGGAGTCCATCAGGGAAGCATGGCAGCATGGTGGCTGGAGCAGCAAGCTGAGAGCTCACATCTTAAAACTGCAAACAGGAGAGAAGGCACATTCTAAATGGTGCAGTCGGTAAACCCTTCAGGCCCACCTCCAATGACACACTTCCTCATATAAGGCCACACCTCCTAAGCCTCCCCAAACAGTACTAATTAGGGACCAAGTTCTACAAATGCCTGAGCCCATGGAGGACATTCTCAGCCAAACAACTACACCTTTGTATCTTGTTTTCCAAGATGTTTTATTGGGAATATATACTGGATTTTTGTTAAAACTTTTTTTTCTAAGACAAGTTTTACTGTGTTGTCCTCGGATGGACAATCTTTCTGCCTCAGCCTCCCAAGAGTTGTGACAACAGGTGTGTGTTGCTGATCCTGTTTCTTGTGTTAATGTATGTTGTTGCTATTTATTAAATGTTTTACTTTGAGATAACTGAAAGATAGTCTCATATGCACACATAAGAAAATATGGAGAGCCTCTTACACTCTCGTTGTAAGGAGTCCCTTGGTGCTGCAGTACCTTATACAACATAGGACAGTGGCACTGTGGAGATTGATGTTGACATGACCCAGTTTCCCCAGTCAGTGTTAGTTGTATTTACTCTCTTGGCATCTATGGAAATGATCATAACATTTTTCTTTTTTTAGTTTGCTGTGGATTACATGAATTAGTTCTAGAATTTTAACCATTTATATTTCTAGGAAAAACTCTACTTGTTCGTGATATATTACGCTTTTCATTTGTTTTGTTTTCTTCTGATTTGAGACAATGTCTCACTCTGTAATTCCAGCCTGGCCTTAAACTTGAAGCCTTCATGCCCAGCCTCCCTAGTACTAGGAGTGTTACCCTTTTGGACATTGCTATATTAGAGTGGCTACATGTTTGTGCAGGATTTTTGTATCTTTATCTGTGAGGGATATTACTGTGTAGTTTTCTTTCTATTTTTAAAAATATGTATTTGTTTTTATTTCATATATGTATGCCTGGTACCTGTAAAAGAACAAACTTTCTGGAACTGGAGTTACAGGTGGTTGTCACCTACCATGTGGGTGCTGGGAATTGTACCTGCGTCCTCTATGGAAACATTAAGTGCTTGTTCCCACCTACCCATCTCTTCAGCCCCGCAGTTTTCTTCTCATAGTGTTTTAATGAGGATTTAAGATTTTAAGCTACAAAGTCAATTTTTGAAATATATAATAAATTTACTACTGAGTGAATTATAAATCTGTAGTGATTTTATCTCTTTCCTTCTTAATTTTGATAATTTATGTCTTTTACTTTTTCTTGATCAATTTGGATAGTTAGCAGATTAATTGGTGGCCTTGGTTTTATTTCTGCTGTTTTTCAGTTTTACTAGACCCATAGCTTAGTGGTAATGCTTGCCTTGCATGTATGAAACTGTGGCTTGGTTTCAATTCCCAACACTGCATGGGGAGGGGGAGCCAAAAAGCCAACCACCCAAGACTGTATTTCTGTTTTCTAGATCACTGGTTTTCTTTCCATTCTTACTTCCATTTTTGCTTACTTTGTATTAGGTTTTCTTTTTCCTTAGAGAACATTGTCCTTCCATTGCCTGGTATGCAGTTTTGAAAATTGTTCATGTTTTGTCCAGTTCTTTGGGTATTTCAGGAGTGAGCATCAGTTTGGTTGTGTCGCTCCATCTGTGGAATAGAAGTCCTAGAATATAATTTACTTTTTGCCTTGTTTTGAATCCCAGTGCCTTCTGGAACTACAGAATGAAGCTGTGTTCATGTGGACTGCTGAACTAGAAAACATAGCTACCCTCTGCTTTAAGGCTCTGGAAAACTCAAATTACGGGGTACGAGTCGCAGTGTCTAAACTACTAGGAACGGTCATGGCTACAGCGTTGATGCCAAAACAGGCAACAGGTATCATTGTCGGCTAACCCTACACTAGACTGTTGCGCAGGCGACAGGTATTGTTGTTGGCTAATCCTACATTAGACTATTGCAGATACTCGCAGGTTTAAAACATGCTTTCTTCTAAATTATTACTCATGGAGACCACTTTAAAGGGATTTAAATTGTTTAAAGCATAGCAGTTTGGCATCTTATGTGCTGGTATCCTCCAGTCTCTGATATGTAGACCTCTGTTTGTGCCACAGTGCTAGCCTTCAGTTTTACTTGAACATTACTGATCAGTATCAGGGGCAGCACTAATTGCATAGTGGCTTTTGTTGCTTCACAGTTCCACAGGCGTTTCGGGATGGTTGTGACCAGGACATGTAACAGTGGGAACAAGTAATGTCGCAGGTGCTGAGTGACTCCAGCTCTACTGTCCCCCCCTTACCCCAGCTCCACACGGCAGAAGTAATCAGATAGGACGGGTTTATATTCCAGCCCTTAGAGTTGTTAGCTGTTGGAGATTTGGTTTTACACCTTAGTGAGATGCTTTTCATCATACGATACTGGTGAGGCAATGTTTTTACATGCTATATAAAAACTCTACTGTATTATTTATTTAACTCCCAAAAAAGCTCCATGAATTTTAAGTATCATTGTTATTATTTTATAAATGAGGGATTTTCTCACTCATAAACTTTATATTTTTTAATTTATATTGAGGCTTATAGAAGTTATGTAACATGTGTTCTAAAAAAGTATCCTATTGAGTAGGTATGACACTAAATCCCAAGCATCAGTTCCACATCCTGTATACGTAAACACAAGCTTTCCCTCTCCACAGAATCTTTATAAGAACCATCTTTGCTTCTGTATGTGAAAAGATTTTGTCATCTACAACTTGATACTTGGAGTTTAACACACTGGTAACTGCTATGCGGGTTTTTGTCGGGACTGAAGAGATAGCTCAGTGGTTAAGAGTTCTTGCTACTTGCCGGGCAGTGGTGGCGCACACCTTTAAGCCTAGAATTTGGGAGGCAGAGGCAGGCAGATTTCTGAGTTCAAGGCCAGCCTGGTCTACAGAGTGAGTTGTTCCGGGATAGCCAGGACTACACAGAGAAACCCTGTCTCGAAAAACCAAAAAAAATAAAAAATAAAAAAAATAAAAATAAAAAGAGTACTTGCTACTCTTCCCAAGGTCCTGATCTCTTCCCCCAGCACATATATTGGGCAGCTCACAGCCACCTGTAACTCTAGTTCCAGGAGAGCCTATGCCCTCTTCTGTCCTCTGCACATACAGCATATAGACAGGAAGAAACATGCACTTAGACAGAAATACAATTTTAAATGAAATCTTTAGAAAAAAATAAAAGATCGTTTGTGCCGTCATCTGGGGTAAGAGCTGTCAGCATGTGTGCAGTGGTGTCTGGTGTTCTCACTGGGCTGCGCAGACGTACCCCCACCATGTCACTGTGCGTCCATGCATCGAGTTGTTACTTCTTAGCTCCTTCTATTTAGCTTTTTTTGCTTCAAAACTGAATTGAAGTTTTTGCTGCTAAGACACTGACCTTTTCCTTATAATACTACTCTTACAATCATTCCTAGAAAATGTAAGGTAGAATATTGGAAAGATCAGTCACTGTGCTGCAGAGACTCATTTTCTCTTTCCTTCCTTAAAGTCATGCGTCAGAATGTGAAGCGAGCAACGTTTGATGAAGTCTTGGAACTCATGGCCACGGGATTTCTGCGTGGAGGGTCAGGTTTCCTAAAGAGTGGTGGAGAGATGTTGAAAGTTGGAGGGTCTGTTAATCGGGAAGTGAGAGTTGGTGTGACACAGGTTTGTAATGCTCACACGTGAGCAGGCTCTGTCCCGATCATTGCTGAAAGACTGTTGTAATAGCATATGAGAACATTTTAATAGTCAGCTTTCTTTGAAACATTTTTAACCAGTAAACGAATTAAATCCAGATTCTAAATATCATCACATACTTAAAAGTAAAGGTGGATTCTCCTTTTCTTCTTTTCTGTCTTTTGAGGTAGGGAATACGGTGAATTGATTTTAGGGCCTTATACATATTAGGCAAGTAAATACCTTACCAGTAAGCTATATTCCTGGTATGAAAGATAAATTCTTGATGCATAAATGTCAGTTTCTACTATATGTATATAAATATCTAAAAAAATTCTCAAATTTTACTTCACAACAAATAAGTTATGAAGTAAGCTTTGCCTAGCATGCTAGTGCAGGCCACAGGCTGAGACAGGAGGATCCTTAGTTCAAGGCCAGCCTAAGCTCCACCATGAGACTTTGTCTCAAAAAATATATACATGAAATAATAAAAGTGAAACTAGATACAATAGCATCCTTTAAAAATAATAAGGTAAGATGGTTTTGTTTAGAACCATATTTAGACAGTAGTTTAGGCATTTAGACTGTAATATTCTACATATACCTTTGATTTGATTGGATTTGTTAGTGACTAATCTGTAATGGATTATAAGATTAAATGTGACTTGGAATTATAATTTCAAAATAATAAATAATGTTTACAGATCTGATACCACCTAGTAAGTTTGCATGGCTCATGGTCTTAGTCAAAGTCACCATGAAGGTGTCTTGTCCCTGACACAAAATGTAAAGTGGAAGCCATCCACTTATCTCAGGGAACTCTGGCGGGAGTGCTGCAGCTCTTAGCGTCCGTTTTCAATGGTAACTTCCGTTTCCTAGCTTGTTACTTCGCTGATCCTGACCGAGTGTAGCTCTCCTGTCCACCTCAGCACATTCTCTTTATGTTCTTCGTGGGTCACTTTTTCTTGAGACTCTTGTTGGTTTTGGCTTTGGTTTTTAGATACAGTCTCTCACTCTGTTGCCTAGACTGGCCTGAAACTTATTGTGTTGTCCAGGCTGCCCTTGGACTTGATGTGATCCCCCTGAATGCTGAGATTATAGGCATACAGTACAATGCCTGGCTCTTTTCAATAATTGTATTCAAGCCAGGCGTGATAGCACATGCCTTTAATCATAGTAGAGGCAGGCAGTTCTTTGTGGATTCAAACCTGGTCTACATAGTAAGTTCCAGGCTAGCTAGGGCTCCATGAGGCCCTGATTGCTAATGGAAAAAAAAAAAAAAAAACAAGTAAAGAAGAATTGTTCATTCAAAGATTCTACCAGTAATTCCTTTGGTAGAAGTCATCAAAAGATGTGAAATTTACCTCTGCTGATTAATCTCAAGTCTAACTTGTGTTTGCTGTCACTGCTATTTCACTGTTGTTTTCTGTGTAGATGTGCTTTCCATCTACCCAGAGGTATCAAAGGCTGTGTCTTAATGTGTTTTGTAGGCCTATGTTGTCTTCGTGACAACTTTGGGTGGCCAGTGGCTGGAGCGTAGCTTTGCCACGTTCTTGTCCCACGTACTGGATCTGGTTTCCCATCCTCGAGCAACACAAACACATGTGGACGCTGTGTACTCAAGGCGATGTGTCTCCTTCATCCTGAGAGCCACTGTGGGCAGTTTGTTGGGTGAGAAAGCCCAGATAGCAGCTGCCAAGGAAATCTGCCAGGCAATCGGCAAACAGATGAAAGCCGTGGGTGAGTGAGGCCTGATGGCATCGCTTGTGTCGCTGATGACCCTAGACATTCAATTTAGTTCTCCCTCCCTTTCTTCCTTCCCTCCTTTCTGTCTACCATCTCTCTATCCCTCCCTCCCTCCCCCTCTTCCTCTCCCTCTCTCCCTCCCTTCCTTTCTGTTTTGGGATGAGGATCTCATTGTGTGTCCTAGGCTGGCTTCAAACTTGTAATTTTCCTTTCAGTCTTGTGAGTGCTAGGATTTTTATTTTTAATAAATACCTACAGCTCTGATTGATTTGTATCTTTTAGAACTGTTTTTAAAATAGTAATTTAAAAATAAATTTTAAATTATTTTATTTTATGAGTGAATGTTTTGTCTGCAAATTCCCATGTGTATCATGCACTCTTGGTGCCTAGTCAGAACGGGGGCTTCAGGTACCCTCTAATTCTGAGTCACAGATGGTTGTAAACCATCATGTATGTGCTGGGACAAACCCAGAACAAGAGCAGTCGGTGCTCTTGTCCTCTGAGCCATTGTTCCAACTCCTTATGGTTGGTTTTATTGAGTGACTTTTACAAAATATTAAGTCAGCATATAATTGTATTGAAACAAAGCTTTAAAACTGAGCGGCATGCCATTAGGGTTTGGGTTTGGGATTTTTTTTCTAGTGCCTGTGCTACTTTTAAGTTTCCCAGAATGCACTGGTGTATTTTTTATCTTTGTGGGATAATCTGTTAACATTTTCCTACTTGAAGCCTCTTGTTACGTAAATATATATTTTTCTATTTTTCTTTCTCTTCTCTAATAGGCCTCATATGAAGACTTAGAGAGTAATAGTTACAGATGACTGTTACCACTTGTAGGGCATGTTGTGAACAGTTAATAACTATCATTGTAAGGAATAATTTGTTAGATAAACTTTTGTTTGACCCATAAAATTGTTTTTATTTGGGGAGGTAGTGTGACATTTTAGTGCTTATTACAACATGTCATATTCAGATCAAGGTATCTGGTTTGTTCACCACATCAGAAGTGAACCATCTCTGCCGGAGACCTTTAGCATCCTCTCTCTCAGCCGTTTCTCTATGTAGACACGACTGTATCTACAGAGTTACGTTCATGTGCTATAGGACATTCAGACCTACACTTTATACCCTACTGAAGCCCTGGAAAGAAGTGTGTTTCAGAAAGGGGTCGGGTTTTTTTGTTTGTTTGTTTGTTTTTGTTTTGTTTTGTTTTTTGTTTTTTTTTTTTGTTTGTTTTTGTTTTTTTGAGACAGGGTTTCTCTGTGTAGCCCTGGCTGTCCTGGAACTCACTCTGTAGACCAGGCTGGCCTCGAACTCAGAAATCCGCCTGCCTCTGCCTCCCAAGTGCTGGGATTACAGGCGTGCGCCACCACCGCCCAGCTCAAAGGGGTCGTTTTATACTCTCTGTGTGGTACTAAATATCTGAGCTACAAGAGCAATGACAAGATTTAAGTGAGAGACACAAAGCTCCTGCCATGTAGCGTTTATAGTGCACTCAGGACCAAAGGAAGGCAAGGTACAAATTGTATAAGACCGTTTAGGTTTGTCACCATTAGAAATACTAATTTTTAATGAGGCATATTATATTACTCAAAAGAGGTCTTTAAAAATAAGGATATAACTAGGTATAATCAGTATAAATAATCATTTAATTGTCTTATGAACAAAATAAATTTCAGTTTGGTTGTTATTTTTAAGTATGCCATTTTAATAGCATACTTAAACTTTTTAAATGCATAGAGATAGATAACTGAAAATTATTAATGAAAGGGTATTTGAGGGCAGGAGTGATGGCTCAGTGGTTAAGAGCACTGACTGTTCTTCCAGAGGTCCTGAGTTCAGTTCCCAGCAACCACATGGTGGCTGACAACCATCTGTAATGGGTTCTGATGTCCTCTTCTGATGTGTCTGAAGATAGTAACAGTGTACTCACATATATAAAATAAATAAATCTTTTTTTTAAAAAGGTGTTTGAATTAATGAGGTATTTTCTTAGATATATCTAAGAAGTAATTTATCCTGTATTGACAACTGGAGGAAGACTCACATGGTGCTTCAAGTACTTCAGTGTTAAGTGGCAGACATGAACTGGCAGGCTGGTTACAGAAGCTCAGAAGTGGAGTTCATGGGCCTGCCAGTCCAGAAATGCCCACAAGGAAGGAGGAGTTAATTATGACCATCATTTTGTATTGTGTGTGTTCATTACCAGCTCATAGTAGATGAATAAAAGAGAACATTTTATTGTCTTTGAAATTTTATTAGTTTTATTGCTGTAAACTAGCTATTTGACCTTAAAAAATTCTAATTACTGAATTAAGTACCATGATTATGTCAGAGATTTATGAACCATAAGGTATTCTCAATTAGTAGTGGTTTGTCAAGACATATTTAGTTGTTTCTCGTTTTAATTCTTGTGGGTATTAAAAGATGTTGGGAAGAGACATGAAAGTAAGCAGGAGAGGGAGGGCATCCCCATAGGTTCCACGTTCCCTTTCCTTGGGACTCCACTTTCTGGTCAGTAATTTGACAGTGATGCCTCCAGTCTATTGAAGCACTTGAAGCAGTAGTAATAATGGTAATTAACAAGAGTAGCTACTTATTCAATATGTCCTGTAACAGGGTGAGTTACGTTCTACATATGCGTTGTTGACCGGTCAGTCAGAGACAGATGAGGAACTCAACACAGCAGAGTTGAGCAGCATGCCCCGCCACAGAGCTTACATGCAGTTGCTATTAGAGCCCAAGTCTTGTACCCCCAAATCTGCTTTTGTTGCTGGCTTGTTTGTTTGTGTTTCTTTTCTGTGGTGTTGGGGATTGAACCCAGGACCTCAAGCATACAAGGCAAATTCTCTATCACTGAGGTATATCCATCCATGTTTCTGAGTCTGCTTTTGTAAAACATTGTGGATTCCTGCTCCACCTTATTTGTATTCTTGGAAACAATACATACATACATACATACATACACACATACACATACACATATACATACATACATACATACATACACACAGTATGTATTTTAGCATTGTTGTAACTCTGTGCAACGTGTTTTAATGTCAACTCAGGACTGGTAAGATAGCTCAGCAGTTAAAGGTACTTGCCACCAAGCTTGATGACCTGAGCTCAGTCCCTAGAACAAATGAAAGGAAAGAACTAACTAACTCCATCTAATTGCTCTGAGACTTACACATTCGAGCTGCACACACACATACCACTGCCCCTACAAAGTTTAAAGCCAAACTGAAACTCAGTTCAGTTCCTAGTTATTTGCCACTAAGCAATAAGTGCATAGTTTTCAACATTCAGGAACCAAATGGTATGTAAAAGAATACTGATCACGTAGAGCAAGCAACTAGCACAATTTGTTTCACCCATCAAATGCCTGGTCCTGTGTTTGCAGAAGCAGTGGTGAATGACACAAGCAGTGAAAACAAATCTGGGGCAGCAGACATTGCAGCCAGCCAGCACGTCATGGTCTGTGCCCTGCAGGAGCTCGGGAGCCTGGTGCAGAGCCTGAATGCCACTGCCTCTCCTCTTATCCAGGAAGCATCCATAGGTACAGCATCCTCTCATCATCCTGACTCGCGGATCCTTGGGCTTGAGTTAACTTCATCTAAACAGGATGGGAATAAAATACTAAAAGGTTTGAGAGAGTTCAGCTGTGAGAATTGATTCTAACTGACCAGAATTTGTTGAAGACTTTCATATAATTAATTTTATAGCAAAGTTTTACTTTTTGAAGGAGGATCTGTGTATCTCTTACTGGCACAGAACTCACTGTGTAGATGAGTACTTCAAAGTCAGAGATCTGCTTGCCTCTGCCGTCCATGTGCTGAGAGTGTAGGTGTGAGCCAGTGTTCCCAACGTGAACTTTTATATATCGATGGATGCAGTTGAATTGTGTTGTATTACATTACATTTCTATTAAGTTATCATATTATATCCCTCGTACAGTGTGTTCTTCCTTTAAAGTACTTTACTATGCATGATCCACATACGTGCTTCTTGGCAGAGCTGGGGAACTGTGAAATTATGAGGCTTGGTATTTTTATTATTAAATCATAGTGAAATTGTTTTTGTTCGGTAAGGAGTAATGTTTTGAGATTTTTTTCCTAGGACTTTTGGAGATTGTGACTTCAGTGCTTCTTCACCCAAGCATGGCTGCTCGGCTTGCTGCTGCATGGTGTCTGCGCTGTGTGGCTGTGGCGCTGCCCTTCCAGTTGACACCATTTCTGGATAGGTGTGCAGAACGGCTCAACAACCTCAAGACGTCCCCAGAGGCTGTTAGTGGATACAGTTTTGCAATGGCTGCTTTGCTGGGTGGAGTGCATCAGTGTCCTCTGGGTATTCCTCACGCCAAAGGAAAGGTAAGACAGACGTCAGCACGCTCGCAGGTGGGCTGTGTCCTTATTGCAATGCTGCTGTCTTTGATGCTGAGCCGGCAATCAGATGAGAATTGGAAATGGAAACTACAGTTCACAGACCCTAAGTAATACTGGATAGTGAACCCTCCTAGGGATAATAGGTTTTATCTGGTATACTATTGTGTTACTGTTTAAACCTTTATTTCTGCTTTTTTTTTTTTAAGTGTGTATCTGAGTGTTGCTATGTTACCCAGTGGGCTTGGACTCCAGTGTTCAAGCAATCCTCCTGTCTCTGCCTCTTGAGTAATGGGGCTATAGGTTGGTGCCACTGTGCCTGGTGTTCTTTCAGTTTAAAAAAAAAAAAAAAATCACAGTGCTGTGCCTAAAAGTGGCAGAGAATATTTTATTGTCATATTTAGTATTTGACAATAGTTAGAAGTTAAATTGTTCTTAATAAGTCATTACTCTTTCCCCTCATTTTCTTTCTAGTGTATATATTATGTGGCATCTATACTATGTAGTATAATATATACACACACACACATATACATATATATATGTATATGTAGTGTATGCTATCATATATAGCATAGCGTATAGTACTAGTCTCTTCTCGAGGAATCTTAGACATGTGTAGAAGCACTGTGTGCAGCTTAGCTTGGCTAGGTCTGTGCTTCAGCTTTAAGGTGTGCTGTCCTGGGGCACATCAGGCTCCCAGCCACCTGCTGCTTGGGGATCCAAGACATCTATCATCTTTGCAGTTTGATTGTTTCTTCCTTGGAGTACTCTGTCTCCATGTTCCTCACATCATTCACATTTGTTTAGTGGTCCCAAGGGGCTACCTGGTTCTCAGAACAAAATAGAATCTTCTGATTGACAAACAATTAGAACTCATAATTTGTGGTCTGCTTCTCCATCCTGAATTGCCCCTGTTGTGCTCAGATTAACCCTTCCGGTTTTTCTCACACCCTTTAGCTTTCTGGCCTTCCTTACAGTAAAATTTGTTATTCACTCTATCAAACTTCAACCTGTTTGTTTTCAGGCCCAGGGTCAATGTCCTTCCTGAATTCTCATTCAAAGCCACTTGGTCTATGCTAGCTTTTTCTTTGCTGACAGTCACTACTCAATACTATTCTACCATTTAATCATCATATACTATGTTCTTCATTTTCCCTGAATCTTCTTGCATGCTGTAAGAATAGCTTAAAGACAGATGCTTCATAGAACTTCAAGAAATTACTGATTTAGGATGGTACCAATAAGTACTATAGCTAATAAGTGGTTACCTAGGCTAGCACCGTTTTTTAGTCCTGTAGTAATATGATTGATTCTGGCAAAGTGAGGTTGACATTCCTGGTTTACCAAGGAGGGAAGTAAGGCCAAAGGTTAAGTGGCCATTGTTAGAAAGTCAGTCTGCGGTGCACTGAGGATGGAGCCTGGGCAGCGTGGCTCCGGAGATGACTCTAACCACACCACACTCTGGGTCTCCCAGGTGTCATCTGTGACCAGAACAGAGTAGCTTTCTATTTGGCTGGTAACAAGAGCATGAAGGGACAGCCTCATTCTTAATAACATATACACACTATCTGTTTCATTATTGTTTATCCATCAGCTTCTTTAAATTAAAATTCAGTTTGAAACTTGTCTTGCAGATGGTGGTCAGCATTGCTGAAGATCTGTTACGAACTGCTGCCCAAAACAGCAGACTGTCCCTGCAGCGCACCCAGGCTGGCTGGCTCCTCCTGGGAGCACTCATGACTTTAGGTATAAGCATTGTGGCTGACTCCTAGATGTCAGTGTACTATACAGCAGATTTATATATTATTATTATTATTTGGGAGTAAATATCTCATTTTAGTAGTTACTTCTTTAGTTCAAACTTTTCTCAGGTAAAGTTTCACCTTTCCCAAAAGAATCGGTAATGAGCTTGGACTTACAGAAAGAGTGAGGCTGTGGGGAGAAAGTTTGACTGCCTGAGTGGAATCACGGGTTTAACAGTGGCAAAGTCCTATTTCTGTGGTCCTGTTGGTGCTCTGGGGGAGGTACTTATGTGCTTCGCTTCCCTGAATGCTGTGATGAATCTTAGATACAAAGTTTAGCATTATGCATAGGACAGAAGTGCGTATTGCACTGACAACTATAGACACTTGTCAGTTCATCTGCTCCCACAAAGTGTGTGTACATACTAAGATGTTGTTCAGTCTTTAAAGTCTGTCTATTGGGCATTATATTGACCCATTTTCTACAGAAAACAAAGTGGTAATTTTTTCCAGAAGTTTATGGTGAGTATGTTATTGTTACATTTAAATGAATTTCTTAGGAATGTAAATATTATATTTCTCCATGTAACTAACCACACACTGCCCCCAAATGCAGGAGCGTGTATATGAAAGAGCAAGTTTATATGTTCATATTCACATGTGCTTATAGAAAAATTCTCACTAAATGTTATTATGGATAATATGGAATACATTATCCTGAATGTATTCAAGGAATTTTTTTTAAGGTTTATTTATTTTATGTGTATGAGTACACCACCATTGCTGTCTTCAGACACACCAGAAGAGGCACTAGACCCCATTACAGATGGTTGTGAGCCACCATGTGGTTGCTGGGAGTTGAACTCAGGACTTCTGGAAGAACAGTTGGTGTTCTTAGTGGCTGAGCCATCTCTCCAGCCTTTGTATACATGGACATTTTTAATAGCACCTTGTATACATGGCTACTAAAAATACCAAAACTTTAAAATAACTTTTTATTGTGTCTTAGTACTCATTTAGTTTACCCACTGGAAAAAACATTCTGAAAGTAAAGTTAATTTTAAGTGTAAAAATAGAGTAAATTAGCAGAGGTGTTGGAAGGAGTATTAGAGCCCTTGTTCTCCTATGCTTTCCTTGTTCTGTTTTTTTTGGTGTGTTTAATTCTCTGAAACAGGATCTCATGGCAGCCCTGGCTGGCCTCAGACTCCTGCATAGTTGCTGCTTGCCTTGGACTCTGGGTCATCCAGCCTCTACATCCTATGTCCTGGGGTAACAGGCAGGCATCACCACTTTGTTTGATGCTTGTTTTGTAAATGTTATAATTGCAGTTTTGTATTCTTCATTTTCTTGCCTAGGACCGTCTGTTGTTCGTTACCATCTACCCAAGATGCTGCTGTTGTGGCGGAATGTGTTCCCTCGTTCTTTAAAGGAACTGGAGGCTGAGAAGGCCCGAGGGGATTCTTTTACCTGGCAGGTAACTCTGGAAGGTCGCGCTGGAGCTCTATGTGGTAAGAACTGAAAACTTTGCACTTTCAGAATGTTTTTATACTGAGTAATATTTTTGTCACTAAAATGTGCTTGATAGAAAAAAAATCACTGTTTCAATTTTTATTTTAGTGTCTGTTGTTAAATGTGCAGACTCTCAGATTACAGGAACTGTATAAATAACTCCAGTTTGCTACTATTAAGTAGTAAAAGTGAGCCTAAGACTCAGGAAGTCCAGCTGCAGTGCTTACTGAGAGCTGGGACCCGTGCGCCTTTATTCTTTATTCAGCGGTTACAGCCCTCATCTAGCAAAGATCTGACACAGACAGAAACTCAGCTTCACAGAGCTAGCCTTCTTTGCATTATGAAAATCATTTCTTTGGGCTTGATTTTGCAGTTTGCAAATGTTTCTATTTGTTCGGACATCAGCATTTCAGAAAAGGTGGATGCTGTGGGGTTGGTTTGGGAGTCAGCAAGTTACAGGAAAAGCCCACCTTTTATTTCATGTGGGAACTAGAATGTCCTCAGGCCTGTTGCTCTGTTTTGGTTTTTCCTGACATAAAAAAAAAAAAAAAAATGCTTCTTGCCCAGAGTTGGAGAGAACATTTCAGGGTCAGCTGGCCAGGCAGGGCTGCTGTTGTGCTTCCTTGCAGCTGAGGCGTGCTTGGCCATAGCTATTTTGCTAAAGTATGAGGAAAGAAATTCTTTCTCAGTGGAGCATCTGTTCACCCCTGTCCTGCCTTAAACCTGCATTCTCTGTAGTCATCTGAATTCTTTTTCAAAATCTCCCTAACATAGCTTCCTCCTCCATTCTGTTCTCCATTCTTTTTCTGATTTTTTTTTTTTTTTTTGGAATTGTTGCTGGCTTTTAGTTTGACATGGCTTCAAAACCTATTTTATAGTAATTGAGAACTGTAGATGTCTTTACCACTATCTAATGTATAAAGTTTATTCAGGCGCACAAAGATTTCTCTAAATCTTAAAAATATTTTCTCTAGCCATGCGGAGTTTTGTGGCACACTGTCCTGAGCTGCTAACTGAGGATGCGATTAGGAAATTAATGACTCCCATCGAATGTGCCATGACTATGATGTCACAGTAAGTACACAGTTTGGATGAAGCCAACATCTTCTTTGGGTGTGTTTGTGGTGTGTGCACATGTGTATGTATGCATGTTCACATGTACGTATGTGTGGAGATCAGAAGTGGATGTCTTCCTCAGTCACACTTTACTTTATATACTTTATATACTGAGGCAGGACTCTCACTTGCACTCAGAGCTCACCAATGCTCTTGCTAGCCAGCTTGCTCTGAGGATCCTGTTTCTGTCTCCAAATCGAAATTGTTTGCATTTCAGATGGGCCAGCATGCCTACCCAGCATGTATGTGTGTACTAAATGATTCAAACTCTGATCTTCACAGGCCTTATTTTATATATTAAATAAAAATGTAGTTAGCATTTTTGTACTTCTCAATCCATATAGAAAGCATCTAAACTTTATTTTGTAAAGTGAATTTAAAAGTTGTATCAATGGTGTGGTTTAAAACACATTGTATTCTGAAGTGTTTCTGCTACATTTATTATTATTGATCACAAAATAAACTGAAAATAGATTATCCTGTCAGTGTACTTTGGAAGTTTGTCAATGCATTCCTAAACAACCTTGTTAATTATTAATGCATAGTGCTTGTTCTAACGACTAACGGATCCCCACTTGGCTTTCAATATTGTAGCATTCCGTCTGTCATTAAGGCCCACGGAGCCCACCTGAAAGCTAGTGCCGCCATGGTCCGGTTAAGACTTTATGATATCTTGGCTTTGTTACCTCCAAAAACATATGAAGGTAAATAAAATGTATGGTAATTGGTAAAGGTTCTTCGGTGTGCCTCTTGGGTTCTTGGTAGCATTAGAGCTTCGACCAGGACCCCTCTTCATGCTTGCCTTGTGAGAGGGCCACCCTTCGACTGCTCTTCCCGGAAAGGCATTTGTGTTTGTTGACTTGTACACTTTGTTCTACCCATCCCAAGCTCTTTCCATATGTCCTGATGTCGCTGTGACTCTCGCCCAGCCTAGCAGCTAAAACACCTATTCTGTAGATCAAGAATCTCAGGTAAAGAGAGCATTTACGTATGTGTTAGCGCTGGTAACTGACATAATTTGGATAAAAACCCAACTGACTTGGCCTTTAGAGTCTATATTTAAATCACCGTTCCCAACTACTCCATATGCATTGTAACACCGCCAGTTATTTAGGTATCCACAAAGGGAGAGCAAGAATTTACTTGGCAGAAATAAAATACATAAAACAATAATATCAAACCATTAATTTTTCTCTAATATAACTAAGCCTAAGAACTTGGGTAGGTCCTGTTTCATTGTTTGCAATGTATTTGACAATTAATAAATGATGTCATATAGCATTTAATATTGTTAAAATAAAGGCTTTGCTTACTATTTGTATTTTTTTATTACTTTTAGTTTGTGCTCAAACTGCATTATACCATAATAAAAGGGAAAATACTGTTATTGTATATTAAAACCAGTGAATGCCAGGGCTAGTGGCACAGACCTATAACCTTAGCTACTTGCTAGGCTGAGACACTAAGGTCATAAGTTTCAGACATGTTTGGTTGCAGAGTGAGTTTAAGGCTAGCCTGTGTGGTATACTGTCCATATACTAAACAGTGAAGATCTGGGAGATGTAGCCTTGTGGGAGAGCATTTACCTAACATCTGTGAAGCCCTAGGCTCCTCACAACTGTTTGGGGAAAACCAGTATTAAAACAGTTAATATAATTTTAGAATTAGCATAGTATAGCATGTGCCTGTAGTCTCAGTTGCTTGTGTGGCTGAAGAAGGGGATCAGTTGAGCTCAGGACTTGAAGGCCTACTGAGCACTGCAGTGAGACCCTGTCTTGGTAGGAATGAGAGAGAGTGGGGAGGAAAGTGGGCGGAGAAAAGAAAAGAAAAAAACAGTATGGATGTTTTCCAAAGTATGTGAACTGAGTTTACTCCTGTTAAACACATTGATGTTCTTTGTGGACATGAAAATTATTTTAATCTGCTCTGCCACTGTGTATTTTAGGGTCTTTCAATGCACTTCTTAGAGAGCTGGTGGCAGAGTTCACTCTGACTGACAACTCAGCCAACACAACTACTTCCCTCCTTCGCTCCCTCTGCCACTATGACGACAGTGTTCTTCTGGGCTCCTGGCTTCAAGAGACTGATCATAAATCAATTGAAGACCAGGTAGGAAAATATACCAGGAAACAAAAGCACCAGCGTAATCTCAAGCAGTGGTTCCACAATACATTGTTATCTCAAGAGAAGATATCCTGTGCCACAGAAACTGTCACTTCACTTTCACAGACAGGTTCACATCTTAGAGGTGGAAGATGCTGAAAAGGCTAGCAGCAGTAGTAGAATTTGTCAAAATATATTATTTCATTGTATTTAGATATTTGACTGTGGAAATGACAAAACTCAGATTTAACTGGCTCTTTTGTTTCTAGTGTTTTGTTTTATTTAGTTTTGTAACAAGTTAGGAAGAAAGAGTTAATAGATTGGCAAGTTAAAACCAAATAAATTATTTTTATTAAATAAAAAACAGAATACCAAATTTAAGTAGCCCATGCCTTTAATACAAGTGCTGCGAAGGGACAGGCAGAGAGGCAGAGATACAGAGAGACAGAGAGGCAGAGACAGAGATACAGAGAGGCAGACAGAGAGGTAGAGAGACTGAGAGGCAGAGAGACAGAGAGGCAGAGAGACAGACAGAGAGGCAGAGAGACAGAGAGACAGCAGAGAGGCAGAGAGACAGAGAGGCAGAGCAAAGAAACAGAGGCAGGACAGTCTCCTGTAAGTCCATGACCAACCTGCTTTACATAGAGTCTGAGCCAGGGCTACAGGGAAGAACCTACCTTAAAACAATACAAAAAAAATGTAACTGCTTTAATTCATTTTTGTAGGTTTCGTTAGATGGATACAATTTTGTTCTCACATCAAGTATAACAATGGTTAAGATAAACATGACCTTTTTACGACTCTATGAGATGATTCTGATAATGACAGTTTTCAGTGGCAAAACTGTATTTTCATCTGCATGAAAGCTGTTAGGTCTAATCATGCTTTCATTCCTTCAGTGTTTAATCCTTGATCTCCAGTACCTAGTGAATTAATTTCCTACAGTAGATTGTGAATGCTGTGTATTTCTTTCTTTCACAGCTCCAGCCAAACAGTGCGTCTGGAAGTGGGGCTCTGGAACACGACCCCTCTTCCATTTACTTACGGATCCCTGCTGGGGATGCTGTGCCGGGCCCTCTCCCTCTTGGAGTCTCAGTGATTGACGCATCTGTTGCTCTTTTTGGTGTTGTGTTTCCACATGTTTCTTATAAACACAGGTTAGTGTAAAGTTAGCTGGGTAATTTTAGTCAAATATAAGTTATATTTAAGAATAGACTTTTTTCATCACAGCTAATTCCACAATAACAAAGGTTATTACTTAAGCAATGCTCTCATAAATCTAATGGCATAATTTATATGTACATGATAAAATAAGTTGGCTGCAAATTTCATATAGCTTGAAGGTCTTTCAAGATATTGCCCTATGAACTAGCATCTAGTACCCACTGTTTGTGGGCTGTGTCTTACCTAATGACATTTTCATTTTAACGGTTTAGTAGTTTCTAAATTAAACTGTACCTCTAATTAGAGTTGTCACCTTCATAATTCTGTTCCTGAACAAGTACACGTGTGGGAAAGTTGACTCTCTGTTTGATTGGTCTGTGAGATGGCATGAGTCTGGAACACAGAAACCAGCAGAGCTGGGTTTTCTTGTAGCAGAAGGACTTTGGTCTGCTGTATTTCATATCCACAGCCAACATTCTTAACTCTAGCAGCGTTCTGTATATTTTTTTTGATTTCCAATGTAAGACTCTTTCAAATTACTTAACTTTCATAAAATATGCCTTAAAATAATATTGTTTATTTGCAAAAGATAATGTATCTTTAAATGTGTAGGTTACTTGATGAATTGCTTTTAGCTATTTATTTTTTATATTTAAGCTTGATATCATTAAATACAATTGATTACCACACAAATGTTAAAACAACATTAAAGCTGAAAAAAATTGTATGTATTATATATACTCAATATCCTTTCTTTAAATAAGTACACTCAAATCCGAGACTTTGTGGTTTTTTAATTGGTCAAAACTAAGCCTTTCTTGAAATGTCTCAAAGCTTCTGGCACAGTATGATATGGGTTGCAGTTTTCTTCTGTGTAAGAACATTTAAAAATATTTTTAAGTTTATTTGTTTTACTTTATGTATATGTATGTTGACCCTGCATGTGTGTATATACAATGCACCTGGTACCAGAGTATGTCAGGAGGGTGCTGCATTCCTTAGAACTAGAGGTTTAGATGGTTGTGAGCCACTGTGTGGGTGCTGGGAACTGGGTCCTCTGCAAGAGCAAGTGCTCTCTTAACTGCTAGGCCATCTCTCAGCTCCTGTGTAGGATTTTAAAGATTAAGACAAACAAACAAACCAGGACCTAGGCTGCACAGAGTTTAAGGTTAGCCTATGTTATCCAGAGAGACCCCATATCAAAATAAAGAAGAAAAGAAAAAACTGCACGGCCTGAGGAGTCATCCGTGCAGGTAGAGACTGGCTGCCATGACAACCTGTGTCACACAGCTGGAGAGAACTGACTCCCACAAATCAGCCTCTGACTTCCACTGAATACTTCACATGTTTATCCATGCACACGGACACTAAATAAATTATAATATATAGTAAAAAAAATTTAAATTATGCCCCTCTCTTCTTCTCAATTAAAAATTATTCATAGAAGTAGATAATGGTTGTTTTCTGTTCTATTAAAAATACTTTGAAGAGAAAAGATGACGTGACATATGTCTATGATACTTCTACAACTCAGGTTCTAGGGAGGGTGAAGCAGCAGAAGAAAGAGTTCAAGGAGAAGCCAAGCAGCATGTCAAACCTTGTTTAAAAAGAGAGAGAAGCAGGGGAACTAACTCATGGACCTAACATTTGTCATTGTAGAATATCTGTAGAGTCCGTTTGCTTGGCTGGAGGCTTAGAGACTGTGTTTGGTGATCAAAAGGCTGCACTATGCTCTTGTTGTAAGGGTCACATGATGGAAGAACACCACAGAGCCACACTGCTCACTTCATGTCTAGAAAGCAAAATGAGAGAAAGAAGGAAGAGGCCAGGGTCTACTGCTCCCCAGAGCATGTCCCCAGTGCATTAATGACCTCCCACCAGCCCCAGTACTGTACTACCCTGGGGATCCAGTCTTTTCCATGTAGGTCTTTGGTGGACACTCACGGTGCTGACTACATCAGATACTGTAAGCCAGGGATTTTGTTGGACACACTGGTATAAATACTTAAGACCTCTAGAATTATGAACTGTTGGTTTGCTAATTGAAATTTAGTATTTAGTGTCCCTTTTTGTTCTGTTTAGTCAAATATATGAGTATCTATTAATATAGGCAATAAAGGTTGGTTTTGAATCAATTGTGGTAATGAAATGGATACAGTCCGGGGGCATAATTGATAAATAACTGGTTTATATTCTTATCTCCATTTTAAGCCATATTTAAATAAAAACCACTAATGTGATTTTACCCCATTACTACAGGTTACAGATGCTGGATCACTTTGCTGAATGTGTTAAGCAAGCCAAAGGTGTCCGCCAGCAGGCTGTTCAGCTTAATATATTCACTGCTGTTCTTAGTGCACTGAAGGTAGGAACTCTTGGAACATGATAGATATCCTGGAACAGGTCAGTGTGTTTTAAAAATCCAGGCATATCAAGATTATTATAGCACTTAAGTTTCTATAGTCATGCTCTTGATAATGGTGATTTTATGTTAGCTTAATGAAGTTACTAGAAACTTTATATTGGGTTTTTATAGCTAAATTGATATTTTAGTAATATTTAGTAACATTTTAGTAATTTAAAAATTCTGATTTCAATTTGAACTTCAAAATTTACAAGTGCCAATACTTTTTTTTGGGGGGGGGGATTTTCCAAGATGTCTATTTAATGAGATCTGATTTTCTAGTGAAAATTTATGAAACAAATCTTAATTTCTATTTGTGATTTAAACTGACTCAGCATAGGATGCGTTTCATAAATGAAAGAATACAGTGTGTAGGGAGTGTTTACTGGGTTAGCTCTTTACTGGCTTTATTGTAATGGAATTCTCCTAACCTCTTTGAACTTCAGTTTCTACACCATGAAATATATAACAAGTATCTGCCTGGCTCAGCAGAGTTCATAAATCATATCAAGCCTTTCATGAGTTACTTAAAAATGTGTGTCTATTATTTAGTGCTAAGATTATGATAAAATGGTGCTCTAATAATAAAATTCAGTACAACAGAAAATACAAATAATTAAACAAGTATTCTTTCAGCCATGCTTTACAAGCCTGGGGTTGGTAAGGGAAATGGGTTACAGAGATAGCATTGGGTTACTTTGTAGCCATTGACCTAGCCCTGTTAAAAACTGACACTGGCGTCTGAACATTTTCAAAAAGCAGTGAGGCAGTGTACTGGCTTCTAGTGGTTGGAAGACTAGTGTGTGGTTTAACATTGTGTACAGATGACACGCACTCTCTACATAGAAATGGCTAATGCCTCTGCTATAGTTAACTTTCTACTGGCACTGTGACTTAGTTTTCATCTCAGGTAAGATAATTAAATCCCCAAAGTGGATGAATAAATAAATTTTAAAAAATCAAATTCCAAAGCAGCAGATATTGCTAGAACAAAAAACAAATCTATGCCAGCGTTCAGATACTGACCCCACCACGTGTATATTGCGTGTATATTGATTGTAGGCTCTACACACGATTGTGAGGTTCTTTGTTTTGCTTATTTATTTTTGGTGGAACTGGCGATTGAATCCAGGGCCTTATATGTTCTAGGCAAATATCACTGAGCTATCCCCAGCCTAGTTGCCCAGGCTGGTCTTGAGCTTGCTGTGTAGATGGGCAGACCTTTAACTTGCAGTTCTCCTGCCTCATCCTCCTAAGTAGCTAGGACCACAACTTAGAGCCGCATAGTGTTTTTTATTGAATTTTTATATAAGTGGATCAGTTTCATAGTCTTTACTGTGCTGGCATTTAGTCGTGCTCAGTTTAATCAGATAGTGGCCTGCATGTCCAAAGGAATATTGAGTATTAGGCCTTGGATAGAAATTCTTTCATACGTTGTGTTTCTGGGCCCAGTGAGGCTATCGATTATTAATTGCTGTGTTCTAACATCACGTTAGGAAGTGATCACAGTCCACTGAATAGGTACTAGCCCCAGGTATAACGTATGTATTTGTGAAAAACAATCTATGAAGAAATCTGTATTTCCTAAAATTGCAGCATATCTTTTTCTTTATTCAACCTGAATTATGAATTGATATCATTGTTCTTTTTTTAAAAATCAATATAGGGCTTAGCTGAAAACAAGAGTACTTTAGGACCTGAGGAAGTTCGAAAGTCTGCTCTGACACTGGTTATGGGAGCTCTTGACAACCCAAACCCCATCTTACGGTGTGCGGCAGGGGAAGCCCTTGGAAGAATGGCTCAGGTGGTGGGAGAAGCATCTTTTATTGCCCGAATGGCCCAATATAGCTTTGACAAGTAAGTGCGTCTCTTAGCAAGTTTCTCCACTAGTCTAAGATGTCTCTTAAGCAGTCAGTAATTGTTACCTAGACTATGAACTTTCTACATGGTTTACAGCATGTGATAATTTTTTGTTTTTGTTGCTTCTCATAATCTCACATTTTAATTCAGTAATTTATTGACCTCTAGATTCTGGGAGAGATATAGTATGTTAAGAGCTTTTAAGGAGGATGTGGTGGCTCATTCAAGAAGCATCAGTCAAAACTTCCCACAGACACCTGCAGGTGTACCCTCCTCTCTGCCTCTTGTTTATCCAGTTCTCTCTGTTACTTACTCATTTCTTGGATTAATTCCTCACTTTAGAGGAGAAAGAGATAAAGTTACATTTTAAGGGTTTTAAGAATTGTCATGCATGTCAGTTATGAAGAGTGACCTCAGCCAAACAAGTATGACTAAGACGAGAAATGTGGCTTTTAATGTTGTTACTCGAAGTTAAAAAAATCAAAAGGCCAAGAAATAGCATGAGTCATATAAATTACCATTGTTAGCTTGTATATTTTGAACAATAAATATATTAATCCACATCACAATCATTTACAAGAGAGAAAGAATTGAAAGTAAGGATTATGAAGTAAAAGCATGTTCTGAACTCTTACATTTTGAGAATAGCTTTCCTACTACCAGTGGTAGACCTGTTGGCTATAAGATGACGACTCTGTTGTCATGCAAAATCCCTGAGAAAGGTACTCAAGGAAAAAAGGATTTACTTTGATCACAATTTGGATGATGGTCCGTCCCCCAGGAAGGCCTTGGTGGCAGGACTGTGAGGCGCTGGTCTCACTCTGCCCACCCATAGGAAGAAGAGAGGGTTTGCTCTCAGTACGATTGCTTTGCTTGCTGAACAGTTGACTTATTTCTTCACCAAATTCTCAATACTGTTAAGTATTTATTTTACATCAGATTTTAATACTGAGTTTAAAAAACAGTTCAAAATATGTCAGTAACTTGTTAATTGCATTATGATATTTTAATGCTTTGCCAGTACCTCGTTAAAATGTTTTAAAATTAATTTCTGTATTTTCTCTTCTGTATTAGCACAAGAGTATTAATTAGATGTTATGTGTGGTATAGTGAACATTTCTGCTCAGTGTTGTGCTTATGTGATGTTACGTACAGTGTCCAAATGATCATTGTATACTTGACAATTTAAATTGATGAGTTTTAAAGCCAGGTGCGGCCACTTATACCTGTAATAGCAGCAGCATTTGGAAGGCTAAGGCAGGATTGCCATGAGTTTGAGGCTAGGCTGGGTAATTAATTAGTTTTACATAGTAAATACATCTCAATTAAACTATTTTAAAATTTATGTGCAATATTTACTTTAATTTTACAATTTATTAAAAAATACATCTTAGAGGCTGGAGAAATGGCTTAGCAATTAGGGGTACTTTTGTTTTTTGAGAAAACCCAAGTTCATTTCCCAGAACCCACATCAGGCAGCTTACAACTGCCTGTAACTCCACCTTTGGGAGTCCAGTGCCCTCCACTAGTTTCTCTGGGTATCCACACTTAATTCACATACATGTCAATAAAAGTAAATCTTTTGTATACACATATAAAATATATGTAGAAATTTTCCGTTTTATAGAGCCTTTGATTGTAATTATAAGCAGCCGGGGTATAGCTCAGTGATGGAATGCTTGCTTAGTGTACACAAGACCCTGGATTAGTCCCCAGCACTTCAAAAACAAAATAAAATATAGGAAATTTCTTGAGAAAAGTAAGAAATATTTTGTGTATTCAGGTTTTATTTTTCTTTGTGGTAGTGGAGATTGAACCCAGGACTTTTTTTTACACACTAAACACATTCTCTGCCTCTGAGCCACACCCTCAGTCCCACAAATACTGTTTAAATTTCTTGTTCAAAGTCAGTTATAAAGACCATGTTTTCATTAGTTTCCAGAATCTTTTCCTGTTGTACATGTGTGAGTTCTTAGACTATGACTAGAGGACAATGGAGAGCAATTCCTGTTGCACCATCTTTCTCAGGTTGAAGTCGGCTCGAGATGTTGTGTCCAGGACTGGTCATTCACTGGCCCTCGGTTGTTTACATCGCTATGTTGGTGGCATAGGATCAGGACAACACCTAAAGACCAGTGTCAGCATTTTACTGGCTCTCGCTCAAGATGGGACATCCCCTGAAGTTCAGGTAGATAGTATGGAAGTCTTTATTTTTCTACAATTGCTTTTGAGACAAGATCTCCCTGTTTTGCCCAAATTGACCTGGAACTTATAAGCTTATAGGCTTTCACATGCCTAAACCTCCTGAGTGCTAGGGTTACAGACATGTGCCATCATGCCTGTAATTTTAAACAATATCTATAACTGATAAGTTGTTAGGAAAAATGTATTATGCTTTTCCTTGTTATTTTCGTTTGTTTATAATAGATAATTTGCAAGAATTTTGCTTTTTCAACATAAGGTTTATTGTTTGCCCTTTTCTTTGAGTTAAACATATGCATAAATATATATATATATATTCTACATATATATGATATTCATATAGTGTTTTTATTAGTTCTTTGAGAATTTCATACAATATATTTTGATCTTAACTCTTCCCCAGTTCACCCTTTCCTTCCCTGCCCACTCAACTTTATGTTGTTTTGTTTTGTTTTGTGCTTTAATCTTTTAAAACCAATTTGTACTTCCCATATATTCTTGACGTGTAGCTTTCTACTGGAAGGTAGTCAGCTTACCAGGGGCTACACTCTTAGAGAAAACTGTCTCCCTTCTCTGCAGCTAACAATTGCCAATAGCTCCATTGCTTACGGTGGGATAGTGTGCCCAACCCCTCTCTCCTTTCTGTTGTTTGTTCTGGCTTAGGCTTGTGTAGGTTTTGTCCACATTGTTGAAGCTGCTGTGAATGCAGATCTGCAGCTTCCCTTCTGTGCCCAGGAGAAAACGTTCTCTTAGGTTCTTACTCTCTTTCTACTGTCTCTTCCACAGTGACCCCTGAGTTTTGGGGGTTGGGATAAAGTTTATATGTTCCCTTAGGGATGAGAATTCTGCAGGGTTTTTCCCCCTCCACTTTGGCCAGGTGTGGATTACTGTGTAAATCACCATCCACTGCAAATAGAAGTTTGTCAGATGCACGTCAAGATAGGAATTGGTTTGTAGATAGGATGATAAATCATTAAGCATCAGTTTTATGCTATACTCATGTAGCCCCACAATAAAAGTATGTAGTAGTAATTATTTAAAAAGAGGCTGCCAGTCAGCCAACTATCTAACATGCAGCAGCTCTGCCTAGCTCAGCCGCCATGTTGTGCGGCCAGAGGCCATCCAGAAAGACCAACCCTGCCATCCATGAGATGCCAGCCTGGGAGATGGCTCTGCCAATCTTCCACACTGTCTCCACAAGGCTGGGCATTGCCAAGACCCTCCTACCATCCATGCTGAACCAGTAAGATAATGAGACTCTAATGCTTAAATGTTAATCAAAAGCTTTATATGTTTGGTAATGCTCAATAACAATATGCCCATACAAAAATAGTTGTTTCCCAATTAGCTAACCTAAGTAAAAGTTGTTACCCAGGACTGCTCTCCATACCTGCGTGGCTCTCCCTAGCTCCTCTTCTTCCTCTCCTTACTCCTCCCACCTTAGCTCTTCCTACAAAAGTAGATATCCCCTACAGCTTATGACCCATCTAGCCATCAGTTCTTAGCCTGATAATGGTGGCAGGCATAGATTTCATCTTACAGAATGGAATTTAAATCCAGTTGGGAGCACTTGTTTACTCCCATGATGTTTAGGCCCCTATTCTACTAGTGGGCACACCTTACCAGACCAGGCATTCTTTTAGCTTGCAGCATTCATAAGTGTATGACTGGTGGTGTACACACACACACACACACACACACACACACACACACACACGGGAGCTCCTACACTAGTTGATTTCCATGTCTTTTAAAAAATGTCTTTACTGTTGTTTATCTCTCCCCATATTCCCTCTTCTACCCTACCTTCTACTCCAACCCAATTTAACCCTTCCTGTTTCTGTTTTTCTCTTTTAACCCTATATACTGGTGAATTCTGTCTCCCCACCCTGTCTTTGACCCCTTCATAACATCTGTGACTATTCCAAGAACACATTATCTGAGGATTCAAAGCTCACTCCTAAGTGAGAGAAAACATGGTGGCATTGGTCTTTCTGGGTCTGCAGTGGCACTTAGGACACTTGTTCCCATCATCGTCCGTTTACCTCCATAATCATATACGCACCCCAGCACATTGTACTGTTTATTTACTTATTGTTTTGTTTCTTTCCGTCACTGGGTGATTAGTACCTAACTAGCTTCATATCCGCTCTTTCTTCCTCCTTTAGCCCAGCCCATGTTCCCAGGGTCACTGAGTAACATTTACTCCTTGAGGATTTTTTTTAACCTTTGTTGTTTCTCAAACATTTTATATTTAAGCAAATATAGCTGCAGTGAAACCTTAAGAGTATACACGGTAAACCATTCATGGAGGCACATGACAGCAATTAGGAGGCTAAGCATGAGGATCACAAGTTCAAGGCCAGCCCAGGATACAGTAGGGTTCTAACTCAAAACATATTTTGAGTTATTCCCATATTTGAAGATATTCCCATGAATGTAACAATTTCGTATACTCAGTTCAATATATACTGTAATTGTTTCCTTCAACTAAAATGCAATTATGTTTTACTGTAGACATGGTCTCTTCATTCACTTGCCCTGATAGTGGATTCTAGTGGTCCAATGTACCGTGGGTACGTGGAACCCACGTTGTCACTGGTTCTCACCTTGCTGCTGACAGTTCCACCTTCACACACAGAAGTTCACCAGTGTTTGGGCAGATGCTTGGGGGCGATCATAACTACTGTTGGACCAGAGCTGCAGGGTAAGCAAATTTGTCTTAAGTTAAAGAAAGTGCCTGGGCAATTACTGTCCCTCTGGTTCTCTTATTGTCACCATCGTGCTGCTTGCAAAGCTTTTTAATAGTTATCATCTACTGTATATTTGTATTTTCCAAAACTTGGCACTCAATATTTTATATGTGCCATAAAAATGGCACATAAAAATGTGCCAGATGTGATGGTTTGTATATGCTCGGCTCAGGGAGTGGCACTATTAAGAGGTGTGGCCTTGTTGGGGTGGGTGTGTCACAGTGGGGATGGGCTTAAATACCTTCAACCTAGCTGCCTGGGAGTGAGTATTCTAGCAGCCTTCAGATGAAGATGTAGAATTAGAATTCTCAGCTCCTCCTGTACCATGCCTGCCTGGATGCTGCTATGTTCCCACCTTGATGATAATGGACTGAACCTCTGAACCTGTAAGCCAGCCCCAATTAAATGTTTTATAAGAGTTGCCTTGGCCACAGTGTCTGCTCACAACCCTAACTAAGAGAACAGACAAACTATAGCAGGTGTCAGGGGTTCACTGACAGTTGTAGCAGCCATAGAAGCCTCTATGTAGACCAGGCTGTCCTTGAACTTGCAGACTTTGGAGTGCTGGGATTGGAGGTGTGCAGCACCACTCCTGGATAATAGCATTTTTATCAGTCTTGAGCAGAGAAAACATTTTAAATGAAATTCTGCTTGGAGATCCTCTCCCCCTAAAAATGAAAAGGAAGTTCTTTTAGCCTGGGACACTGAGTACTGCCTCCATGGGCCTTCTCTTTTTGACTCTAAGACCGCTAACGGGTGTGTCACCTGTCTCTGAGGCAGCTAGTTCAGAGAAAAGGTTTGTAGAAGGTCGACTACTGCTGTACGTGGAACTGGCTCCTCCTGATGGTGAATTCAACACTGAATTCAGTGAGTTGTGACTGGACCCTGAGCGCATATATACTCAGAATCCCTGCTTCCCTCTCTGTTTATTTTATGTCTTGAGGAGGTCAACTTTCTATTTATATCATTTAATGATGACACAGTTCTGTGATGGGTTTTGCCTCCCTTTTACAAACAGAATATGAAAGTAGAGAGGGGCTATGAACTTCTCCAGTGTCGTGTTTTTATACATGATTATATGATTTTCTTGACTAGTATGTGTACATATAGTTATTCTACTTCACATTAAAAGAAAATTCCAGATACCTATATTTGGCAACTAAATTACCATACAAGAAATATGTAATATTTTTTAATTACCCCTATAAAGTTTTATTATTAGACAAGCAGTATTTAAAGTTGTCATAATGAAAGTAGAGTTGTGTTTGTTGTGTAGAGAACCACAGAATGAGAAATCTTGTGGTTCTTTAGCAGAAGACTGGTTAATTAAAGGAATTAATTTCTAAGACATGAAAAATTGCCTTGCAAATACAGTTGTGTTTCAAAGTCATATTTATGGACTATTTGGGTGGTTTTTTTTAAAAAAAAAATCTGAATAATGGTTTGAAGAAGGGTTTACTTAGAAGATAATTACTTTCTAGGAGTCTTTTTGTGACACTAATAGCATGGTTGCATTTAACATTGTCTTTTATTTTCCTGTTAGGAAATGCAGCAACCATTTCCACCATCCGCTCCTCTTGCTTGGTGGGTTGTGCCATCACCCAGGACCACTCTGACTCCCTTGTTCAGGCAGCTGCCATCTCTTGCCTTCAACAGCTTCACATGTTTGCCCCACGACATGTCAATCTGTCCAGCCTTGTTCCTAGCCTCTGTGTAAGTATATGGCCATGTCATTCACCATTTTATATTGAGAGCTTTAAAGTGTCTTTATCAAAAGACCAAACTAGACCAAAACAAAAATATACCTGCAGATCATAAGTTTTAGTGTTTAAGTTTCAATAGTTATCTTCTTTTTCTTTATTTATTTTTGTTTTAAATTTTAAGAGATATTGCTATGTGTGGTTTTACCGTCTCAGAACTGTATTTCTTAGCTCTTGAGTGATAGTTTCTGAGATCTGCTGCTATCATTGCAATCTTCAGTGTATCTATTCAACAAATATTTATGGGTTGCCTGTTACTGCAGGCACTTGTATAAATAAGACAAGATCAAGCCTGTGTCATGAGGCTTACAGCTAACAAGAGACAGTGAACAATAGCTATTTACAAACAAGATAAGAGCTAGGAGGGCTGTAGAAGGTTAAGGATATTGTTCAGTGGCAAAGCATTTATATAGCATTTAAAAGGCCCTGGGTTTGATTCTCAGCAAACAACAAACAGAAAAGAAAGGGCATAAGGTTAACATAAGGAGTATGTAACATAGAAACTATCATAAACCAGACATTGAGAAATTAGTTTCCTGAAAAATAGTACTTAAGATGTGTTATGTAGAATAGGATTTAGTCTGTAGACTAGCACACAGTATCAGAGTATTCAGAGGGAAAAGTAGGAAGGCCTCTATATGAGAAGTATGATATGTTTAAAGGGCTAGTTATTGTGTGGTTAAACCTGGGAGAAGATGAAAGTGTGACCAGCAGAAAGCAAGGTGGGCCGGATAGCAAGCCAGCAGGCAGATCATGCAGATGGTCAGAGAGTGTAAGACTTTGGATGTTATTCTATAACCTGTTCTATAACAAGGAGCTATTACACTCTACAGGGATGTAACATCATCAGATCTGTACTTTACCCATTCTCTCTTCGCTGCATGAAATGGAGACTGGACTCTGCTCTACAGTAGGCTAAGAATCTTGGTATTGTAGGAGAATAATGATAGTGGTTTGTCTTAGGTTGTTTGCAAACAGGATGGAGTCAAATGATATTAGGAGGAAGAATTGAATGAGTTGATTAATTGGCCCTGAGGGAAAAGCAAGAAGGATGTTTTAGGGTTCTGTCCTGAGCATGGTGATGGAATTTCCTGTGATTGTCATTGTTGAACAGGGTTGGGAAGAGTGGGATACCATTATTTGGTTATAGGTGTGTGACTGATTACACAAGCTCAGTTAAAAGTGAATGGATTAAGCCAGGGGGTGGTGACATACGCCATTAGTCCCAGCACTCAGGAGGCAAAGGCAGGCAGATCTCTGTGAGTTCAAGGCCAGCCTGATGCACAGTGAGTTCCAGGACAGCCAGGGCTACACAGAGAAACCCTGTCAACAAACTAAACAAACAAAAAGAAAAAGGAAAAAAAAGACTGTGTTAGAGAAGTGAGTTTGATACTGTAAGTCACTTAGATGACCTGTGGGAGTAAATGAGAGATCAGAGAGAGTGCTGAGTGAGAAACCCACCATTGTAGATTTATAAAAGAAAAGAAGACTATCAGAGAACTACGAGGAAGTGGGAAGGGGAACAGGGGGATAACAGGTGACATAAGAAAGACCTTTCTGGGATTTTTTTCTTTGAAAACGTTTTTAAAAAAAATCTTGGTGTGTATGTGTGAGTGTGAGCAGTAAGTACCACCATGTGCATATAAATGTCAAAGGACAACCTTAGATTGTCAGCCTTCCATCTTGTTTGAGACTGGGTCTTGTGTGTGTGTGTGTATACACCAGGCTAGGTGGCCTTCAGGCTTCCAAGGATGCTCCTGTCTCTACCTGCAGTTTCTCATACGTGCACAGGAATCACACATTCATGCACTGCTGTTTCTAACTCTTACATGAGTTCTAGGAATAGAAACTCAGGTCCTCATGCTTGAATGGCAAGTATTTTAGCCCCTTTGAATTAACATTGCTCCAGACCCCACTGTTTCCCTCTTTAAATTTTCATGCTGTAGAGGTTGACAGAACATAGTAAAAAGGATCTAGTAAAGTAAGAACTGACTCTTAACTGAGTGAGTTTTATCACTAAGCCACAGGGAACACAATGAGTTTCCTATGCTTAACACAAGATAATGTTTCCAAGCTGATTCCTTGGTGGAACATCTGGGGTTTTATTACCAGGCATGTTGGAATACTTTCCTGAACCTTTTCCAAAAGACTGGGTGAGTGAGATTATTGTCATCTGGGGGAGGGAGTGGCATGGCAGCCTAGAGATGAGAAGAGGGGCATTCAAGTGGTTGCCTTGTTGAAACATTGCCCAAAGCCTCTCATGCAGTTTGAATTTACCAAATGCTAGGACACTTGCTGAAAAATAGTCTGCATGTGCATTCATTCAGAGTAGTGAAATGAATTCAGACTTCAGTAACTTCACATCAATTCTGCTGTCCTTGTCACCAGAAATGGTTACATTATGTGAAGCCACATACAGTATCTAAAACAAAAGGAATAGGATTTGTTTTTTCAACAAATGTATTGAGAGGTACATTTTGTCATAGTAGTTAATAAATTCTAGATATGTTTGAGACTAAAATGTATTTTTAAAGGCACAAGCACCACTCTGAAGGACCATTTCTGTTCTTGGAACCGACTGCTTTGTCTGTCATGTGACCACAGTTCCTCTTGTCTAGACAGAATCATTGTATTTGTGTCATCTAGAATAATTTTAGAAATTGTCAATGAAGGATTTTAACTTTGAAATTATTTTTATGATTAAGTAAATGTTCCTTAGCCTGGCATAGTGTTGCATACCTATGATCTCTGCACTCAGGAGGTAGAAGCGGGCAGTTCTTTATGAGTTTGAGGCCCATTTAGTCTATATAGTGAGTGCCAGGTCAGCCAGAGCTGTATAGTGAGGCCTGGCATAAAACAAACAAACAAAAAAACAAAAAAGAATCAGGCTTTTAAGTGTCATTGCTGAAAGAGTCCACCCACAATTAGATGAACCTTGCTGAAGTCATAGGCTACTGAGAGATGGTAGAACTGTTTATGGTGTAGAAACCTAGAAAACTGTTACAGCAGCACCACTGCAAATTAACCCCAACAGTGAGCATTTCCGTTAGCAGTAGAATTAAGTCCCTGAAGAATTGTACTGTCTAACGCGCAAACCCCCCCCCCCCCCAGCCCTTTACCCTCCGTGGAAGAGAAAACACGAGAGGCAGAGATCGGGTAGTTACTGCAAAACGAGGCTTTTTACTCAGTATCAGCAAACGTGGAAAACGCGGAAGGGCTGAGATGTGGAAGGGGCCTGGCTTAAATACAGTCTAGAATGACGTATTTACTTCTGATTGGCTGTTCGCTCACCACCCAATATTCAGTGACTTTGGCGGGCTCTCTGCCTAGCATCTGCGCAGATAATTGTTTACTTCTGGAGAAGACACGAGGCTAGCGCCAACTTGGGGTGGCAGATTATACTGTGGCTCCCAACAGTACTGCTATGTCACTTCTTATCAATACACAACTGTGTAAAATAGATGGTACATACCTCCTGGGTCTCATTATATATTTTATATCATCAAATTATTCCCAATTGTAAGATCAATGCATGAATTCTCAATCCTTTTTTTTTTTTTTTTTTTTTTTTTTAGAAACCTTGGCAAAGATGACTTTATTGTATTAAAATATCTTGGCAAAACAAACCATGGATATTATAATGCCATTTGCTACTAAGTTTCTATATGAATGTCATCTTCAGCTTTGATAATTGAGAAAGCAAACTTAGTTGGAGATTATGTATCAGTATTGAGCAAAGAACAGTCATTTTCTTGAATTTTATTTTTTATTATAATTGATGGTTGATTTTTTTTTTTTTTTTTTTTGTAAATACAGATGCTCCTTAGATCATGAAAGAATTAGGTCTGGATAAATCCTTCATACGTTAAAAATATCAGAATTTGAAAATACATGTATGACTCTTAACCTACCAAACAGCACAGGTGAACAAAACCATGAATTGTGTCCAATACTGGCTGCTCATGCAGATGACCTCATGGCTGACTATGAGAGGAAGCTTGGCGCTAGTGTTGAGCATCATTAGAGGGGCCTATCACACATTGCTTGACTGTGAAAAAGTCACATTTCCAAACATGCTTTCTGCTGTGTGTGTATCACTTTCTACTAATATAACTCAAAAAGCTTTAAGCCAGACTGTTAAGGCAGAGACCATGTACAAAGCCCAGTAAACAAGTGATATAATAGTTTCCAGAATTATATTAATCTATTTTAATTGTTCTTTAATTTGTGTGTGTGTGTGTGTGTGTATGTGTGTATGTGTGTGTGCGTGTGTATGCTTGAATGAGTGTATGTGCACCATGTACTACAGGTACCTACAGGAGCCAAAAGAGAGCTTCAGATAACCTGGGGCTGGAATAACAGACAGTAGCTGTTTAATGTGGGTGTTGGGAACTGAACCAAGGTCCTCTGGAAGAATAATTAGCAATGTTAAATGCCGAGCCGTCTCTCCAGATATCCACTTTGTGGTCTTGAGATTTACAGACACCCCATTCTGTTACATCAAGTTGCAACTGGACTAAGCATATCCTTTCTCGATGATGCCTGACAAGGCAGCACAGCTAGGGGAAGGGGATCCAATGTTAGGCAACAGAGTCAGAGACAGTTCCCTTGTCAGTTGTTAGGGAACCCACACGAAGACCAAGGCTCACATCTGCTACAGATGTGTAGAGGGCCTACAATCAGCCCCTGCATGCTCTTTGGTTGGAGGTTCAGTGCTCATGGGGGACTCCCCCTTATCTGAGGAGAAGGGACGGGGACAATGGAGGGAAGGGTTTGTGAGGGTGGGGCTGAGAGGAGTAAAGGGAGGAGGCTGTGATAGTGCAAGTCTGGGAAAAATCTATAGTTTAGGAAGAAAGGTAGATATTTATTTATTGGGATTTTCTCCCTTCAGTTACATTATTTTTCTTAAGATTTCATAGACTGGTTTTATGCAAGTATATCTTTTTCTTTTAATGGTTATTTTATTTATTTACATTTCAAGTGTCCCCCTTCCCAGTCTCCCCTCTGGAAACCCCCCAATCACATCCCCTCTCCCCTTTGTCTCTAAGAGGGTGTTTCTCCACCCACCCACCCACTCCCGCCTCACCACCCTAGCATCCCCCTATGCTGGGGCATCAAGCCTCCACAGGACCAAGGGCCTCCCTTCCCACTGATGCCAGATAAGGCAGTCCTCTGCTACATATGCAGCTGGAGCCATGGACCCATCCATGTGTACTCTTTGGTTGGTGGTTTAGTACATGGGAGCTGGAGGCGGTGGCGGGGGAGTCTGGTTAGTTGATATTGTCATTTTTTCTATGGGGTTGTCATTCCCTTCAGCTTCTCAGTCCTTCCTCTAACTCTTCCATTGGGATCCCTGGGCCCAGTCCAATGGTTGGCTGTGAATATCTGCATTTGTATTGGTCAGGTGCTTGTAGAGCCTCTCAGGGGACAGTTATAACCCCCTTAAACCTAGAGTTTGAATATTGTTTATTTATCTATCTACCTCTTATATATTACCTTCCTACTGTAGTTTTTCTTCCCTCCTCTCCTCCCAGTTCCTCCTCCACACCTCCTTAGATTCCCTTCAGAAAAGAGCAGACTTCCCAGGGATATCAATGGAACATGGCATGTGAAGTTTATGCAAGTGCATCTTAAGTAAAAAGATGTTCTTTTTTAACTTTTAAAAAAGTATTAATTTATGTGCATGTGCTTGCTGGCTTATGTTGTATATCATGTAAGAAGGATGCTTACAGAGGCTACAAGAGGATATCTGATCTGCTAGAGCTGCAGTTACAGGCAGATGTGAGCCCGGGAAGCAAACTTTGGTCCTCTGAAAGAGTAGCAAACACTGTTAACTGTTGTTGGACTATCTTTCCAACCTCATGAGTGCTGTTCTGATAACGTAAAGATAAATGTTCATAAAGGAATCTGTGTTATACATAATACTGCTCCCCACCCCGTCTGTTGGGGCTCAGATTCTTTCTCAGATGCTTAATTTTTTTCTAAGAAAGCAGTGCATAGATACAGATTTATAATAATATGATGACAGTTAACATTTAGTAAGCAATTAACCTATATCTGTAGTGCTATGAGTATTTTGGTTATAATCTTATCTTTACTGTAATCCTGTGACTATTACATTCCCATTTTACAAATAGGCAAATATAAGTATAATCAACAGAGGTGGAATTCAAACCCACACTGGCACCCAGGACTAAGAATTGTATCTCTGTATTTTATTTTGGCTATTGGAGTGTACTATGTTTATTTTTATAGGGATTTTGCAATGGGATAAGTCCATAATCAAGCCTCCATTTTTAGTTCTTTTTGATTGTATTCATGTTTGCTTGGTTTTCTTCTCTCTAAGTTAATATTCTTTTCCATGTGTAGTTCTTACTATGCTTTGCTCCTGTACTTTGTATTTCCTCCATTTGATTTCTATAGACTTGTAGATGACGAGATTTCAGGGCAACTTTGCATAGACTTAGGATGTGCAGAACGCCTCTGAATTTCCATTTAATGTAGCATCTGAGCTTTAGAGAGCAGATCTCAGCATCGGTGTTTTGGTAGTGCTGTATTTTCTGTATGTCTTACTGATATGATCATCCTGTAAAAGGTGTGTGGTATTTGTTTAAAAACTAAATTTTATTATTTTTAATTATGTATGTTTATGTGTCTGAGTGTGGGTGTGGGCACCTGATGTGTGCAGGTGCCTAAGGAGACCAGAGGTGTCAGTTCCCTCCAGAGATGGAGTTAACAGGTATTTATAAGCTGCCGGACATGGGTGCTGGGAGTTGAACCCAGGTTTTCTGGAAGAGCATCAAGTGCTCTTAACTACCAAGTCATCTCCCAGCCCCTGATGGTAATTTAAAAAAACCAAGGTCTTTCATTAAGGAGCCTCTTAGAAGTAAGAGTTTACAAGGCGAATGAACTTAAAGGGTCACAGCTGTAAGTACTGTCCTGACTTGTGATGCTGACAGGTTCACCTCTGCAGCTCCCATCTGTTGCTCCGACGAGCGGCTGTGGCCTGTCTCCGGCAACTCGCACAAAGAGAAGCAGCAGAAGTGTGTGAATATGCCATGAGCCTGGCGAAGAACGCAGGAGACAAAGAGATCAGTGGTGGTAGTGAGTTCCTGATTGGACAATTCTCTTGTTTAAAAACTTTCATGGAGAGGGGCTGCAATTGGGATGTAATGTGAATAAAAACATACATTATGGGGAAAATCTTTTATATTCTAAGAGATCAGAATAATTGGTTTAAGAAACCAGAAATTAACCATCAATCTCAGATTAAATTTTAATACTATTTTAATACTTACCATGTAAGCAAGTAGAGCTCATAGTTAAAAGGTATTTCATACTGTTGTATAAGGCTTGGTCTTTAATGCATTGCTACCTATAGCATATAACATCACACACAAATTGACTTGTGGAAATTCCTTTTCAGATGTCAATCCTTTCGCACCTGGGCTTAGTTCTCGAAGTGATATCCATTGCCGGCACCAGGGTGTTAATATAACAGACACGGGGCTTGAGGGACTTCTTTTTGGAATGCTAGATCGAGAGACAGATCGAAAACTGTGCTCTGATATTCATGACACGTTGGGGCACATGCTTTCTTCACTGGCCGTTGAAAAGCTTTCCCACTGGCTAATGCTGTGTAAAGATGTCTTAGCAGCTTCTAGTGGTATGTATTCAAATGATGCTCTCAAAACAATGAAGATCGTTCTGCTTCTAATCTATACATGTAGATATACTTCTAGTGAGCCTACTTTTAAAAGTATTGTTAACTTTCATTTACAAATTTCTATAAAATGTTGAAAGTTAAATCATGGTATAAATTAAGATGCTTTTGAAATATATTTTAAACTCTTTTGAAAGTTCAACTTAAAATTTTACATCTTAAAAATCTCATGCTACTCTGTTGTACAACATGCCATATAATTCATTTTAAACATTCAAGTGAAGCGTGTGAATGAGTAACTGATGTCTTCTTGGTTTCGGATACAGAAGAAGCTTGTCAGTGTTGCTCGTTCGGAGAATGAGAGTCAACTGTCTTTCCGAAGCATCAGCTCGGAATGCGTCATGGCGCTCTTCTTTGTTGTTGTAGATATGAGTGCAGCAACGCTCTTAAGCAGTGGAAAAGATGAAGACTCTGAGAAGAAGGATGAGATGGATGATGACGCCATGTTCACTATACTAGGCGAGGAGGACAAATCCAAGCCTTTCGTGGCTCCTCGCTGGGCCACTCGGGTGTTTGCTGCAGACTGCCTGTGCCGGGTTATCAACCTGTGTGAGAACGCAGACCAGGCCCACTTTGATCTTGCCTTGGCACGGTCTGCTAAACTACGAAACCCAAAAAGTAAGTGTAAAATTAGTTCTCCTTTTCCTGGAAGTGCTTTTGATAGGTCTGAGATGTCTCCCCTCTCTGAGGTCTGCTTTAGGCTCTGCATTTCATTTATTGCAGTGCATTACCTTGACTGGAAGTGTCTGTCTCTGTATACTACTTGCTTGTATTTAGAATATTTGTTTGTATTTAGATATCTGTGTATATGAAGTTTATTCTTTCAACCATATTAGAATAACAATGCTTGCAACTTACATTTCCTCAGGACGCAATCCTCACTCATTAAAGAGAAGGTACATGTAGAGAGCACATTGGAGTTAACTTTGACTGACTTCTTGCTTGTGATTAATTATGAATGATCTGCCGACATCTATCTTTGTTTTTAATTAAGACATGTGTTATACCCTGCCAAGTTCCTCCACTCATGCATACGTTTTTAAGAGACTGTCCTAGCCTGAAGGAAACAGCCTTAGACAAACATAGATACTGTGTTCCATAAACTCGCCATGTAAGCATTTGTGGTCATTGTTTATCTTCCTGGAATTGGTCATACTTTGTGTTGTTTACCTTTAAAAGACACTGAGAAAATACACTTGCTCGCTGACATGGTATTGACCAGCAGCCCTTCCATCTCTGTCTCTTACATCTTTTTGACTTTACTTTAATCACCCCCACTCCTCCAGTCATGATTCCCACATGCCTGGCCCAGGCTCTGACAGTATAACTTTCAAGTCCAAAGTCAAATGAACTTTGCCATTCCCAGCCAAAGAAACAGTCAGAATTCATGAGTCTACAGCACATTTCAAACTCTCATATTTCACATATGAGAAATATGTGAAAATTATTGGGCACTTTTGAAAAGGAAAAATGTTTATTATTGAAAATGTCATTTTTTTCTTACCTTTTGCTCACTTTTTGGCCAAAAGTGAGCATTTGGCCCAGTAATAAATATTTTCATTTTATAGTTAAAGAAACCAGAGCAGCGAACCGCCGGTGGCTCGGCCCTTAAGGCTCCCGCCCGCAGAGGGCACCCCGTCTCTTGGTGCGCCGGTTCGAGTCCCGCTGCCTGTCAGTCAGTCAGTCTGTCTGTCTATCCCGATTGTGTCTGTCTCCCGCATCATCTCGTGGGGAAAAAAAAAAAAAAAAAAAAAAGAAACCAGAGAAGTTGAGAGAATTGATCCAGTAAGAGACCTGTATGTAGTCGTCTCTCTGTTACCCTACTGGGTTTTTACTTTGCATAAGTTGACAGCGTAGATGTATATATGTTAAAATGCCTTGCACATTATAGCAGTGCACAGTGAATCAGAACATAGAGCACAGGGGAAACAGTGAATATGGAGTCAGTATTCACATCATTATTTAGTCCATTAACTAAATCAAAATCATAGTCATACCTTGAAAAAAAAACTAATAGTCCAGATGATAGAGAGGTAGACGTATGAATCCAGTATGTATGATGTGTCCTGACAGAGGTGTAGGGAACATTCTTAAAAAGGTCATTCATGGGCTAGAGTGATGGCGTGGTGGTTAGAAGCACTTGCTGCTCTTGTAGAGGACCCACGTTCAATGCTCAGACCATCAAATGACTCACAAATGCTTGTAACTCTAGTGCCAGAGAATCTAAAGCCCTTCTAGCCTCTGTGGGCCTCCATGGGTGTGCATTACCTGTCCCATCTACGAGGAGAATGCCCTTCATATGCAGGACCTGTTCACAGCATGGTGCTGTGACTCCCCATGTACTCTGCATGTACTCTTGGCTGCGTGGGACTTCACAGCTATGGCTGGATGGCAAGACTCAGCTTAGGTTCCAGTATGAAACATGAGCCAACTCTGACTCTGAAAACTTGCAAACCTGGTACTTGTGCTTTCAAGGCCCTTGGGAAAGCATCCTCATCGCCTGGTCTTCCTGTGCACTGCGCCTTAACTTTAGGAGTGATCACTCCAAGACTGCAGTAAACCTCCCAGACCCCTAATTCCTCCTCTAGCGGAAGGAGCTTTGGAGACCTCCAGCTAAATTCTCTTCCTTCTCTCTACTTTCAGTGGGCACCCCCAACATACACTCTTTAAACTTTAAATGCTAAATTTTGTGTTTTAAGATAGGAGCTTGAGGAAACCTGTCTTGTTAACCTTTCAATAGTGACAACAAACTCCAATTTTAATAAATCTTTGGGGGTGGGGTGAGTCACTGATTTGCCAGGACTTCAAAAGACGCCCTTCAGTCCTCTGGACTAGAGCACTTAAGTGTGACTAGAGCACTTAAGTGTGATGATCATGTCTTTGAATTCCATTCCCTGTATTTTGAGTTCACTGATCTTTGTACCTAGCTTATCCTAATGTCACCCAGCATCTTTCTTGTTATACTGTAAGCCTTATGTACCCACACTCCCTCCTGCGCCATCACGGTCACGCTTACCTTTACTATGTGGCAGTGTACAGTGCCTGTGAATTCTTGCCTGCAAATTCTGTTACCTTTTTCATATCTGAACCAGTTTCTGGTTCTTGATCCTTTCTTTCTGTTAGGAGCTGGGTTCTCTGCAACTTTATGTTCTTGGCACTTTGTCGTCAGATGCTGGGCATTGTAGATGCTGTGAAGCTAGTGCTGGATTTTGCTGTTCCTTTAAATTGTGCTGAACTTTGTCCTGGGATGTAGTAAAATTATTGCACTTGGTGTCATTCGAATTTCTTTGAGATTTGCAAGATCCAGGGTTACCCTTGGCCTGGTGCTAAAAGTACAAGACTCCCTTCCCATTCTGTTCTCATAAAAATTCTTTTAAAAAATAATTTTGTAACTAAATTTTCTGACTACACACTGTTTTTCTACAACAGAGATTGTCAGGCTGTGGCCTGTGATTGGAATGCAACCCACAGCCATGTTTTGTAAATAGTTTACTGGAATTCATCACACTCATTTCTATAGCATTGTCTATTGTATTCTGTAAGTACTTTCTGACTGCTTTCATAGTGTTAGCAGCAGAGTTGAGTAATTGCCTAAGAGATAGTATGGCCTGCAAAGACAAAAATAGTCAGTATCTGACCCTGTACAGTGTCTGTTCTGAGAGAATTACAAGCCCATTTGGGAAAGCCATGTTACCCCTGTGTTTTGCTTCAGCTGTTAGTGTATATCCTGTAGTTGTCTGTGATTGCATGGTATTAAAGTCTACTGCTGCTCTGGGACACTTGAGTTTTATTTTTTAGACATAGTGAATTCTAAGTGCATTATCGAATTGTTTCATATTTTTATGCACTGCACTAGTCTGGGTGAACGTTCCCGTCTATAGTCTGCTTTCCTTTGCAGATGACCTTTTAGTGTTGCATCTCTCTGACCTGATTCGAATGGCATTCATGGCTGCAACTGATCATAGCAACCAACTGCGAATGGCTGGGCTCCAGGCACTTGAAGACATTATCAAGAAATTTGCATCTGTGCCTGAGCCAGAATTTCCAGGTCATGTGATCCTGGAGCAGTATCAAGCTAATGTAAGTTTTGTGGCTTATTATAGACTAAATGAAGTTTGCAAGGGCCACTAAAGGAGGGATTACAGTCTCTTTTCATATGGAACTCAAAGCTTTATTATCTGTTTCAAAGCTTCAGTCAACCTACAACTGGAGAAGGGTCAAACTGTTTTTAATCTGTGAGAACATATTAATGATAAAACTAGGAATAGGAATTCCAGCCTTGCTTTCCAGTCTTGTGCTTAGATGTTCAGCTGTGTCATGCCATGCCATTTAAATGATAAAGGGATATTCACAGAAGTGTTGCAGGTTTGATGGTGTTGTCTATGGGTACGCTGAAGCTGGATGAACAGTTTTAGAAATAAAAGTGATAACTTGTTGATAACCAAGTGAGGGGATGACTCCTGGTAATAACTCCAAAGGTATTACTGAAAGGAGCAGACTTACGAGATGGTTTTTACCACATCCTAAACACAAAAACTTGTTTTTCCTGAGATTTGTACTCTAAGATTTCAGACACACAGTAAACTAATCCTAGTAATGGGGGAAAGGCTATGTGAAAGTTAAGAGGCAGTTACATTGGCAAGCAAAATAGAAGTCTTTTTTTTAAAACGGAAATTATTGCAAAACTTGGTTTCAGACACACAATGTCTTGTCTAAAAGCTGCATTCAAGCCAGGTGGTGGTGCATACTCTCAATCCAGCACTGCAGAGGCAGAGGCAGGAGGATCTCTGTGAATTGGAGGCCATCTTGGTCTACATAGTGAGTTCTGGGAAAGTCAGGACTAGATAAAGAGACCCTGTACTGAAAGGAAGGAAGGAAGGAAGGAAGGAAGGAAGGAAGGAAGGAAGGAAGGAAGGAAGGAAGGAAGTTGTGTTCATATACTCCTCAGAATTATACCTGTGAGTAATATGTAACTCTTTTAAATATAGGTGGAAAGTTATATCTTTAGTCCAAGTGCCCGTATACAACTGCTTACTCCCAGACAGAATGAGGGTCTCTTATTTAATCCAGTGTATTAGTGAGGGGCCTATTGTCTCAGGAGGCACAAATAAGAGTAGGTAGCACTCCAGGCTATCCTGGGCTATATGACCATGTCTTAAAAAAAAAAATCTCCAAAACAAGTAACAATACCCTGATACTCTGATCTGTTTTTTAAAAAAGATGTACTTTTTTATGTATGTATATGAATGCTCTGTCTTCCTGTATGTCTGCATGACAGAAGAGGGCATCAGATCCCCTTATAGATGCTTCTAAGCCACCATGTGGTTGCTGAGAATTGGACTCAGGACCTCTGGAAGGGCAGCCAGTGCTCTTAACCACTGAATGATTTCTCTAGCCTCTCAAATCTTTTTCTTTAGAAATAATTTCAAATATTCAGGAAAATATTCTAAAACCATTTTTATCCTTTCACCATTTTTGTCTATTGCTCGCTTTGATTTATTTGTTTGAAAGATGACTCTTTCTCTTCTTCTCTCTTTCTTGCTATGCCTTTTTCTCTTTCCACAAACACACGTATGTACATACAGTTTTTTCCTAAGTCATTTCAAACTATTTTAGTCTGTCAAATGTTACCCTTGAGCCATTTGAACTGTATTTCCAAAGGGTAAGAACATTGTCCTATGTACCCACAGAACAGTTATCAATTGCTCTAAGTTCAATATTGACTCTTCACCTTTATTAAGTCATAGAACAGAACCTTTGACTGGCTCCAGACTACTGTGTAAACAATGTAGCGACCGTTGGTAGAAATCGCAGCATAGCGTTAGACTTCATGTAATGTCTTTATTCGGCCTATGCATGCTACATCTCATCATCTATCTGAGAATTCATGGCTGATGCTGGCTTCCTTAAAACTAAAGCTTGTCTGTATTCCTTTACTTATTGATATAATAGAAAAGCTTAATAACAGTGAATTATTATCTTTTATTATGTGCATGGTGAGAGTGAGTACATGTGTCAGAGAGAGGGAGAGAGTTTGTATACACACGTAAATGTTTGTATGGGGGTCAGAAGAGTTTTCAAGAGTCAGTTCTCTATTTTCCCTGTGGTTCCCACTGTCAAGCTCAGATTGTCTAGCTTTCTGGGCAGCTGCTTTTACCCGCTGCTTTTACCCACTGCTTTTACCCATCCCTAAAAGCCAATACTTTTAAGATGAGATGGTTTTAAGGTGTTTTAGTGCCTCTTAATTTTTATTATTCTTCAGTTATTTAATGAAATTGATCCACTTACATGAAGAGATACACAAATCCCAAGAGATACACAAATGCTATTAGAAATATGTTTAGAAACTACATATGTGGGTGAGGAGGAAACACAAAAAACATAACAGTCTATGCTTATCTTTGATAACACATGACTCTTAGAAAAATCCCATTTACTTTTAAACAGAAACAAAAACAAAGGAAACAAGATTGTCCTTTGGGCATACTTTCCATATAGATTTGATATTGATAATTTCCTAAGAAGCAAGGAAAAATGTTATGTTTAATCTTACTATAAATAAAAGGGATAAGAAGGAGATGATAAAGAAGAAAGGAACATAGATGTGTATTTGGTGTTTTAACCTCCAATGACTCAAAAGGCTTTCTGTTTACCTCTCGTCTCTAAAATAAAAATGTGCTCATTTTTCTAGGTGGGAGCTGCCCTAAGACCAGCCTTTTCACAAGATACACCATCAGACATAATAGCAAAAGCTTGCCAGGTAAGAAGAAAGCAGGCTTCCTATAGCTGACTTCTGTAAATTCCTAGAGGTCTTAGATTTCACTTAAAGGGAGAAAATCAAATTATGTTAGCCTTGGAAATACAATAGTGTTCATTCCTTTTTATACATTTTCAAATTACTTCTTTGATCTGTGTGAGTCACTGTGCTTATGTGGAGGTCAGGGCAACTTGTGTTGGCTGTCTCCTCCACTGTGTGGATTCCCACTCAGGTCATTGTTCTGACAGAGGGCACCATGTCACTACCCCCTCATCTTTTTCCTTTTTATTCTATAGGAAATATAAAATAGTAGGCGCTAATCACACTCCTTTTTTGTCATAGCTCAGGACTCAGCTTGAGATCCTTAGCTCCTACAGACCTGTGAACATCATAATGGAGCCAAAACAAACATAATATATAGAATCTGTAATAATGAAAGGAGTGTAGTAACAGTTAGGTACTAAACATTTTGACCATAGGCTATGAGAACTCTTGGATTCCTGGTACTGAATTATCCTAAAAAGAGCTACATATTATAGAAGTGACATCGCATCATCAGTCCATGAGACTTAGTCTCACATTGTCGTATCCACAGCTAGAGAGCCAAGCACACGTCCTAACCCTGTGCTGAGGGCCTTCCTCTCCCATGCCTCCCCCTGAGTAAGGATTCATGCACTGAGTTCTAATCTTTAAAAAATGGCATTCTTTGTGCACCACTGAGCAGAGAGCATCAGCTGTCTCCTCCACAGTCTGCTGGAGAGTAGAGCTCTGGCCCCCATCTTTGCTTAGAATCCAAACTCACACTGCATGTGACCTGGAGACTCTGCTCTCTGCAGTGCCCAGTTTGAAGTTCTTTGTTCTCGTGATTGAATGATCGTACTTCTTTTCATTGAGTTGGTTTCTCTGGTACTTGTTGCCTTTAAGTGAATTATCTCCTTCCACAGACAGCTTGGCACAGAGAGAAGAGGGCTATTGCTATAAGGGATAGATCTTTGTATTAGAGTTCTGAGCTCAGTGTAGCACGCAGGTCCTCCTACAAAGCTGCTGATTGCTAGAAAGGTGAAAGCCGCTAGAACTTCATCTCACAAGGGGGCAGGATGGAAGCTCCTAGTGCTGAGTTTCCCTTAAACTTGGTGGTGGCATAAGTTGCTTTTTCTATAATGGTTTTTGTTCCCTAGTGGCAGGTTCGAATGTCTGGCCTCCTTTCTGGTTGCCTGAGGAAACTTAGTTTGAAACTGGTGGGAGGGGGCTAGAGAGATGGCTCAGTGGTTAAAAGCACTGACTGCTCTTCCAGAGGTCCTGAGTTCAATTCCCAGCAACTACATGATGGCTCACAACCATCTGTAATGGGATTTGTGAGGGATCTTCTGGTGTGTTAGAAGACAGCTACAATGTATTCATACACATAAAATAAATGAATAAAATATTTTTTAAAAGAAAAGAAACTGGTGGGACAGTAAGTTGCACATTCTTTTACTTTATAAAGGAAGGGGCTGCTTAGAAGGTTCTGGTTTGTTGGTAAGAATGACTTCACCTTCAGAAGCTTCTAATGAAGGTAATCTTTAGACACACAGGAGGAAGCCTCACGTGTAGGATGGCTGGCTGCTACTGTGAGGCGGCAGAACAGTCAAGTAAAGCTGAGCAGAGTCACAGACACAGTACACCTTAAATATTTCACTGAGCCCAAAATATAAAAATGTACGCTGGCTTGCTTGGTGTGGGGCCGGGGTATTTCCTCTAAATATGGTTTTGTTGAACCTTAACTGCATTGTCTTTCTTTACTAACAAATCCATAAAGCATTACTTGCAGTTTCCAGGTATAAAATCCTTTTAAAAACCCACTTATATTTTTATTTCTTTATGTAAATGTGTATATGCTCACAGACATATGGGTGACCACAGATGCTAAAAGAAGGCATCAGATCACCTGGAGCAGTTGTGGGCAATGTGAGTTGTCTGACATGAGTGCTGGGAGCCAAACTCTGGTCCTCTGCAAGAGCAACAGGAGCTCTGAACCACTGAGCCATCCCTTCAGCTCCTAGACGAGTGGTTCTCAATCATCCTAATGCTGTGGCCTTTAACACAGATCCTCATGGTGTGCAGACCCCCAACCACAACGTTATTTTCAGTGCAACTTCCTAACTAATTTTGCTGGTATGAGTCATAATGGAGAATATTTTCGGAGACAGGTTTGTCAGAGTGGTTGTGACCCACAGGTTGAGAACAGCTGCCCTCGACTCTTTAAAGAAGAAGAAGTAGGTAGGAGCTTTGCAAGGAAAGCTTAGGGCCACATTTCTGGTGTTCACAAAGTTCCCTGACTTTTAGTTACAGTTCAACCAAATTGCACAAAAGTCCTGTATCTCCAGTATGTTTAGTTTCTGTAAGAATCAACTCTTTATTTCTTTTGATACTCCTATTATCTTGTATTTCACTTTTTACTTGCTGTTTGCAGAATTATTTTGGTGGGCAATTTGTCTTGCCAGTATGCCCTTAATAACAATTTAAGTGTTTTTAAGTAATCTTATTTTTATTAAACACAGTTTTCAGTTTTTAAACAAATAAAATTATTGATATAAGTATTTGGTCAGTTTTTAAGGTTTTTAAATAAAGGAACACAAGTCCATTAGCCATGATTTGAAACACAGATACTCCGGAAACCCAGAGTGGTTTTATAGTCTTTCTGGAAGGAAAACCTGCGCTTACTGCACTTACTTGCCCCTGAAGCTGGATGAGGTTTTAGTCTTGGTTTGTCTCTGAGCGACTGATTCCTCATGAAGTCCCTATCACAAAAGTCCATGTGTCCGTCCACAGTGTGCTTGTGTCCGTAGTGAGCTTCAGCCCCAACCCTTCGTACCTGTGCGCCCTCAAGTGGTGCCTGCTCCTTCATCCTTTTACGCAGAAGTCATGGGTGTAAGCATAGTTGCCGAAGTGGCCCTGTCTAGGCCTCTTCCTGGATGGCATCTTTCTGCCGACTTCCGTGTCTGTCCTCACGTGGTTCTCCTTCATTTTCCTGGGTTTCCATTGATTTCTGTTGTCCTGCCTGCTTCCCCCGTTGTGTTGATAAAAGGCCTTTATGATAGTCTCTTCCTAAACAAATCTGCCTCCTAATCTTACTTTAGTCATTGCCTCTGAGTAGAAGTTTCTAGTCTTATGTGGTTACCTTCCACTTGCCCCTGCAGTAGAAGAACAGAGTTTCCAGCTGTCTTCTGAATATCCATCCTGAAATCTTTTAGTGGCACTTAGAACCCACATGTGAAAATGTTTGGACTCAAACCTATGCTAACTTGTCTCTACTGACCTTTCCTGGTGTGGATGGCTGCCCTCCTTCCTGATGGTGGTTCCCCCTTCCCTCTGTTCTTCCAGATTCGGAGCTTTGACTCCCTACCCCACCTCTCAGTGTTCTGTGCCCGGCATACGTGGTGTCACATTCTTGAGTCTTTTGTCTCCAAGGTTTCCTTGGATATCTCCTTTTATTCCCAGGTCCACCCATGTCATGTCCGTCTCATGCAGTTCCGTAAGAGACAGGAAAGTGAATGTGCTGTTTATTGCCCTGTAAATACCTTTTCTAAAGCATAAATCTAATGCCAAGGATTGTTGGCAACTCAGTACCATCATCCGATTTTAGTACACAGAGTATGTAACCTTTATCCTGTCTGACCTCAGCTTTTCTGGTCTTCACTTCTTCCTCACCTCACATCCTTGTGTCTTTATACACAAGCTGTCCTGATGTCTGAGCATCTTCTCTCCTTTCTATCTGTAAGTGCAATGAATGAAGTTATAAAACTCTGTAGTTTTCTTTTTCCCTTATTAAAAAAGCCTTTCATGATAACTAATTTGATAGTTTGATGATAGTAAACAGATAATTGTTGAAGAATCTTTCAAGACTGAACTACTTTAGGTAGAAAACTACTTATTTTAAATTTTTGTTACATAGTGGAAACATAGAATCTGGACATGGTGGCACAAATTTTAATTCCTGTACTTAGTAAATGAGTTCAAAGCCACCCTGTAGTGCATGGCAAAGCCCTGTCTCGGACAGACAGAGAGTGGAAACTCAGCACTGCTCTGTTTTCTGCAACAGGATAGAATGAGCGCTTTTATTCTCTGTGCAGGGATATGAGGACCCCCCCCTCCACACACACACCCCCTGTCGCTGTCCTTTATTCAGTTGCTCCATACACAGTAACTGCTGCTGTTCCCTGCCCAGGTGTGCAGCGCGTGGATCGGAAGCGGGGTTGTCAGCGATCTCAATGACCTCCGTCGGGTGCATAATCTACTTGTTTCCTCTCTGGACAAAGTTCAGGCTGGAAAGGGATCTTCTAGTCAACTGTACCGAGAGAGTGCCACCACCATGGAGAAGCTGGCTGTTCTTAAGGCATGGGCAGAGGTAAACATGGCCTCTAACAACTCACATTCCTCCATCTAAGGCTCAGTGGAGAACCCTTTGTATGTTTAAACTGGCCCTTGGCATGGAAAGCCTTTCTACCTTCATCGATTGGTCCTTTGCAAACCTTTATCTCACTTTGTATAATGGCGTACACCTTTAATCACAGTGCTAGGTGTGCTGGGGCAGGAGACTGCCATGTCAGGGACACTCTTGGGCTTCACAGCAAGTTCTGAGCCAATCAAAGCTACAAACCAAGACCTGTCTGAAAAACACAAAAGGAACATTCTTTGTATTGAAGAGGGATTATTTGTAACTTTCAAAGGCCAGAAAAGAGATATTTTAGAACTGGAGTTTTGGGTGGTTGTGAGGCATCATGTGGTGCTGGGAACCAGACTCAGGTCCTCTTAGCTTCTGAGCATCCTTGTAGCCCCTCCTCTTCCCTGTCCCTGCGGTGCAGGTGGTTATGAGCACTGAGCAGCAATGCTACCTCAGCATGTGCAGTAATCAGTTTACATAAAGGATACCGAGCTTCAGGCTAGGGACTTAGATACATTCCTTCAGAGAAAGAAAATATGGTATATCAGTGAAGTACCATAAGAATTAATTTTCTCTCCAAGTTTTAGACTATAGATCCAGCTGTCTTACAAGTAAAATATCCTTGGGATCCTGTATTTCACTCTGATATTTTAGAAAAATAATGGTTTTGGTTTTTTTGGTTTTTTTTGTTTGTTTGTTTGTTTTGTTTTGTTTTGGGGTTTTTTTGCTTATTTTAGTAACATGATTGCTTTTATTTATTAAATTTTAGGTTTTTTAAATTAATGCAAATCTGGAAAGATATTATTTAGTGGATTTTATTTATTTATTTTTAAATACCCCCCTAAAAATTGTTCTTCAGTCTCAGCTCTTCCCTAATTAATTGTCCTAGGCATGTGTAGCATTGTGTGCTCTGATGGCCATGTGAGATCGTTTTTATGGTGGCAGGTCCTCTGCACATTTGCTTCTGTGACTGATAGACCTGCTGGGAAGCTTGGCAGTGTTAAGGGTAAAGAACATTAAATATTGAGTCAAGCCCTGGAACAAGTCCTATCTTAAGATCTATCATCTGTGTGAGTCCTTCAGGTGACAACTGGATCACTGCCTCTTTAAAATGGAAATGATATCTTTTATAAGCCATGCAGTATAACAGTGCAAACCATTGTGCCTGGCACCTAACTGAGATAAATAAATGCCTTAAAAATTAGGTCAGGAGCCAGACGGTGATGGCGCATGCCTTTAATCCCAGCACTTGGGAGGCAGAGGCAGGCAGATCTCTGAGTTCGAGGCCAGCCTGGTCTACAGAGTGAGTTCCAGGACAGCCTGTGCTACACAGAGAAACCCTGTCTCAAAAAAACCAAAAAAAAAAAAAAAAATTAGGTCAGGGGCTGGAGAGATGTCTCAGCAGTTAAGAGCACTCACTGACTCACTGACTGCTCTTCCAGAGGTCCTGAGTTCAATTCCCAGCAACCACATGGTGGCTCACAACCATCTGTAATGGGATCTGATGCCCTCTTCTGGTGTGTTTGAAGACAGCTATAGTGTACTCATATAAATAAAATAAATCTTTTTTAAAAAAAAATTGGGTCAGAATGCCACGTAACAGAAATAGTAGTATGCATTAATTTGGAGTTCTTTTGTAGTTGGTGGTAAAATGTATTATTGTTTATCAATTTGTTCCTCAGGCTTAGTTTTTCTTGCTGACTGGGAATTGTTACACCACTTCATTTCTCTTATCACTTTCTCAGATGCCAACATATTCTAGGTCTGTCCACTCAGACCTATTCCAACATGTCCTAGGTCTGTCCACTCAGACCTATTCCAGCACGACCTAGGTCTGTCCACTCAGAACTATTCCAGCACGTCCTAGGTCTGTCCACTCAGACCTATTCCAGCGTATTCTAGGTCTGTCCACTCAGACCTATTCCAGCGTATTCTAGGTCTGTCCACTCAGAACTATTCCAGCACGACCTAGGTCTGTCCACTCAGAACTATTCCAGCGTATTCTAGGTCTGTCCACTCAGAACTATTCCAGCACGACCTAGGTCTGTCCACTCAGAACTATTCCAGCGTATTCTAGGTCTGTCCACTCAGAACTATTCCAGCACGACCTAGGTCTGTCCACTCAGAACTATTTTACCTCTGGTTTTTTACCTAGAGAGTTTGTTTGCCAACTCCTCCAACTCTTGAGGTTTATGTGAACTGTGTGACATTGGATATTACTTACTTGCCTATTCAAAACTTGTTTTCATCACATTAATATTTATTTTATTTTTAATTTTGTATATGTATAAATGTTTTGTATATGTGTGTGTGTATGTATGTATACCACATGCATGCCTGATGCTCTGCACAAGTGCTCTTAATCATAGAGCTATCTCTCTAGCTCTATTTGGTTTTTAACATTAAAGTTTGGGGAATGACTAAATATTTTATAGGATTATAATGTGAATTAAGTTAGATATCGATGTAAAGGACTGTGTGCAATATCTGCTATTTTATCCATAATGAACATTACCTGCTACAATTAGTTTTACAGTTATTAAAGTTTTGCTTCAATCCAGGAATAATATTTCTCTTATTGCCACTCTGATTTATCCAACAATATATTATGAAATGTCAGCTCTCAGGCAGAATAGTAAAGAACAAGACAGATGTGCTGTATTTACTTAGCAAGACAACTGAAAACTAGGAGATGCGATAGAGAGCTACCACAGGAGAAACCCAGAGTTCTGAAACAGGGCAGGGCTAAGCTAGGCTGTAGGCTCAGGGCTGCAAATTCTGGAGCAAGTGATGTTTAGTGGAAACTTAGAGGACAAGAGTAGATACCAGGCAGATGTTTATATGAAGAGTTCAAAGCTCTCTGCTGTCAGTCATCCCCTCCTGGGTCCTCACATCATCTTCCTGCTCTTGCTCTTTGTCTTTGTGTTCTCCTTTTCTGGCTGTCTTTTCTCACCCCCTGAAGTTTGCTGAAAGAATTCCACTATCTCCACTTCCTTAGTTATTCACTCCATTGAGATTACTTCCACTAAAGCCCTGGATAACAATTATTCAAATCACTGGCCACATTCAGAACTTGTCTTACTTGGCCTTAAAGCTTGTATCTTTCCAAGTACATACCCAGAACAACAAAGCTTACAAGGAAGCACGTGCACTTCCATTGAGAGTCATCAAAACATTTGCTGTCATTGACCCTGGAACTCCTGTGGTCCTTTTCTCTGGCAAAGAAATCAGTTCCTAGCTTTGTTACTTACAGTGTTATCTGTAACATGAAGAGGTAAATGTACTTTGTGTGTGAGTTTAAGTTCTTTGATTACCTAGGCCTTTGATCTGAAGAAAACATGAAATTTGTTCAACTATAGGGAAATTAGTGGACACATTACTGTCTATGCAGTGTAGCCATTAGGATATGATTATGAAGAGTGAGAAAACTGTATATTAACTTGTAAAATTAAAGAGTCCTCTGTACAGCAAATTTATAACTTACAAAGAAAGAACATGGAACTGGGTATTGAGATTATGAGGCATTTTTTTCAACTCGTATGTGTTAATTTTTTTTAAAGATAATGTCTCACTATGCAGCCCTGGCTAGCCTGGAAGTCATATAGACCAGGCTGACCTCAAACTTGTAGGGATTTTCCAGGTTCAGTCTCCTGAGTAGTAGGGTTGCAGGTGGGTGCTATCATGTGCAGATTTTTGATTTTCCAACCTCCCATAGCAGTTATTAAAATGAAAGCTATATAAGAATCCGTCTCTCTGACATGACACCCCTACAGGGACTCCTTCCTTGTTGCCTCCTGTGCTCAGTGCTGGAACCAGTGCAGTGTGAGCACCAGCAGGCCCTGCTCTCCTGTCTTCACTGCTCCTCCTGCCTCTGAGGGAAGGTCTGCCTGTCACACTCTGCCCTGCCTTTGCTTTGCTCTGTGGTTATGGTCTGTCCCTCTTCTGGACTCCCTAAGATTTGCTCATTCATTCAGAGCCATCATGTGTTCAATAAGGACCAGATACTGGGGGATTCCGTAGGGAGTGTCCTACCTCAACAAAGTTTGGGACTTCTCATTTCTTTTTTTCAGTCTTTCTTTATGTTTAATTGTTGTTTGCTGTTTGTTTTAAGACAGCATAACCCAAACTGGCCTCAGACCCAGATTTCCCCTCAGCCTCCCAAGATCAAACTTCAGATTTTTTTCTCAGCATTTTTTTTTCTTTTTTTTTTTTTGTGTGTGTTTTGTTTGTTTGTTTGTTTGTTTGTTTGAGACAGGGTTTCTCTGTGTAGCCCTGGCTGTCCTGGAACTCACTCTGTAGACCAGGCTGGCCTTGAACTCAGAAATCCACCTGCCTCTGCCTCCCAAGTGCTGGGATTTAAAGGCGTGCGCCACCACTGCCTGGCTTTTTCTTAGCACTTTATCATCTTGGCATTTATTGTATCTTTGAGTTTATAGAGAAAAAAGTAGATATTTTTGTCTTTGTTGTCTTAGTTCATAGCATGATAACAAAAGCAAGGTACCAACTGAGGATTCAAATGAATTGCTCCTTTTATTTACAGTCATTATTGGACACTTACTTCGAATGTCAGTTTAACCACAAGATTGAGATGACAGGAGTGGGGGGGGGGTAGAGGTGGGAAGGGCAGGACAGCTTGGGAAATGATTGGGAAGTGTGGGTATGATACACACCTTTCATCCCAACACTCAGGAGGCAGACACAGGCTGATCTTGATGAGTTTGAGGCCAACCTGGTCTATATAGTGAGTTTCAGGCTGTCCAGAGTAACAGTGAGAACCTGTCTCAAACACAAAACAACCGCCAAACCTCCCCCAAAAAACCCCCTTGGGAAACATGAATGTGGTGTTTATAACCCAAGCTGTAATCCTCGTACTCTAAATTATGTTCACTGCTCTCTGCTTTTCCCTGTTTCAATTACTGTTTTCCAACACTGTAATATCACTTGTACAGAGACTAAATATAAGTGTATTAAAAAAAAAAAAAAAAAAAACTCAACAAGGAGTTACCCTGAACATGCTTTAGGAAAGTTGCTATTCCGTGTCTGTTTTTAAAAGTCACAAACTACAAAGGACACAGATAATATATGTGGTAAGTACATTACCTACATTGGCTATCTGTTGTAATTGTGAGATTTCTAAGTATCACTTGAGGCCTGTGTAGGAGGCAGATTAGGGGGATATTTATGGATATCCTTTCTCTGGCCACCTCCCTTCTCTCATTCCTTTTCTTTGAATGCTGTTTGATTGTGTCTAGTAAGCCTGGGAAAGAGGAAGTAGACAGGAAGTTACACTCTGTGCCAGGAGAAACTTTGTAAAATGGACCAAGGATCCCCAGTAACTCAGGGAAGCCTACTTAAGGGATACGCTGGGAGAGGAATAGTTAGAAATCAGATAAATTAAAAAAAAAAAAAAAAAAAAGCTTCAGAAGCAGGAGGTGAAATCACTCTTTAGTAGCTATCAAGAATTCAGAAAGTGCCTGGCAGAAGTGGCGCTCAGGAGTCAGGAGTCAGAGGCAAGCAGATCTATGTTAATTCAAGGCCAGCCTGGTCTTTAGAGTGAGCTTTAGGACAGCCAGGGCTGAAGACCCCCATACTCGGGAGACCCTTCCTCAAGCCTCCGGAATCGCAACCACCCCAAAATCACAAGAAACCATACCTGGATGCAATCAGCAGAGGTTTATTAGGGGAGGAGCCGGCGGTCAAAAACGACAAGCTCTTTAGCTCCAAGAGCAGGGTTTTTGGCCACGTGTGGTGGGATAAAGGGTCTTTTATAGCATGGGGTGGGGGAAGGAAGGCATTTTCGCGCGTTTACACATGATTGGTTGTTTTACAAATTTTGAACATAGCACTGGGAAGACCAAGGGAGGGGTAACCAAGAACAGTGGAACATTTCAGAGAATCTAGCCCAAATGATCTAGAGTCACTTTTTCCGGCTATAGGGCTATGGCCCCACCTAGGTGATAACATCTTTATCTGTAGTCAGGAATGCCTTCCTGCCTTGGGTGAGGCTTGGGGAATGTAATCCAGCAAGTGTCCTTCACCTGGAATGTGAAGGCCTGAAATCTTATTTTCAGTTCCGAGTTCTGTAAGGCGGAAAAATCTACACATATTTTATAAAATGGCCTTTATAATTTTTTACTCTACAGGGCTACACAGAGAAACCTTGTCTTGAAAAAAAATCATCAAAAATGAATTCATAAAGTTATATATGTCCTAATATCTATACCAATTTCCATGATCATGTAACTGCATGATTATAACAATCTAAAATATTCCATTTTTATCTTAAGCCATATTTTCAACTCATGAATGTCTTATTAGGTATATGTGGTTGCTATGAATATTAAGAAAGAAGCAGAGTCAAAACCAAAGAGAGCAATGAAAAATACTGACGACGATGATGATGACTATGGCACCATAGACGAGCTGCCTCCAGACAGTTTGATAACCCTGGTGCAGCCTGAACTGCCAACACTCAGCCGCCTGTGGCTGGCAGCATTGAAAGACTACGCACTTTTGACTTTACCAGCTGAGTTTTCTAGTCAGCTTCCCCCAGATGGTAAGTATTCTGTGCAGCAGTTTGCTCTCGTGGAGTTCAAACTAATAATAAAATGGACTTGGCAGAGACTAGAACCAACAGTAACATAATAACTTCTTGAAATTTGTGAGCATAAATTTGGAACTATTTCCTTTAGGATATGTCCTTTATTCTTTTTTTTTTTTTTTTTTTTTTTTTTTTGGTTTTTTGAGACAGGGTTTCTCTGTATAGCCCAGCTGTCCTGGAACTCACTCTGTAGACCAGGCTAGCCTCGAACTCAGAAATCCGCCTGCCTCTGCCTCCCAAGTGCTGGGATTAAAGGCGTGCGCCACCACTGCCCGGCATGTCCTTTATTCTGATTTTGTGAATTCAGGGTATGACAGCAAGGAGTGTATTAGCTGAAGTCAAAATGTTAGCACTGTTCTAGAGATAGTGGTAAAAATAGAGCACTCACTCTACATAGCTCTGGGAAACAACTAGCGACCTATCTCCATGAGCAAGTCTTATGCTGTGCTGGCCAGTGATTGTGCTTTCATGTAAATTTTAGTCGAGCCATGAACTGTGTTTCTAAATCCTTTACTTATATCATTTAATTAGTTCTCCTACTGAAATTAATAGAGACACCATTATGAGCATGTTTTTTTTTTATTTAGGAAAAATTTCTCCTCCAAAACTCAACCTTCCTCTCAAATATTTTAATGATAATTATTGAGTCCTCTGTGATAGCAAGGAGAGAGTAGAAGCTCAGTGTTGGCAGTAGAAACCGGAGGCAGGGAGGAGGAGGAGAGCAGGAAACAGGAGACAGTGCCATGAAGAAGTGTGGCTAGTCCCACCAGGGGAAGACAGTATAAGATGCATGGTGTTCCTGGCTGCAGAGAGGAGAGGCGGGAAGGCTGGCATCAGGAGGGACAGATGCCCCCAGCTGAGCTTGGGAAGCCTTGAGTTGTAGAGGAGCTTGCTGCCAGAGCACTCTTTTATATGAGGCAGCCCCGCTAGCCTAAGTTATTTTTAAATGTGTGACCATTTGTGACAGAAAGTATGTTTTTACATGATTTGGTTATTTCACAGGGGGAGCGTTTTATACTCCCGAGACCATCGATACAGCAAGACTTCACTACCGGAACTCCTGGGCCCCAATTCTCCATGCAGTGGCACTTTGGTTAAACAGCACAGGATTTGTATGTCAAGAGTCCACAGAAGCAACAACTGTGTCTGGTGTACAAAAGCGCTCCCCAGCTGTCGGTTTAAACCAGATTCCAGGAGCAATGGCTAGTGCTAAACCCTTGCCAGAAGTTAACAAGGACAGAATGCACCTGATCCTAGGTAGGCACTCACCGTGATGCATTCAGGATCTGCCACTGCAGAACATTTGTAGCTTTCATTGCAATGTTGGGAAAAGCATGGTGGAGTACAATTCAGAGAAAGAATAACAAAAGGACTTTTAAGCCCTACTTATAAAATAAATGAATTTTTATCTACAAATTATATAAAACTGTTCACTCAGAATATTGAATTTCAAGGAAAAAAAACTAGGTTTTTTTTTTTTTTTTAATTCAGCATGCTGTTTTTGTATTGCCATTTAACAGATTACCCAATGAAGAAAAAATGTTAATGATCTAGTTTTAAATAATTTTTAATGTATAAGCATTCTTATTTAAGTATTTACATATTCTGAAGGAAATTTGTGATCTTGTATTTTCTGGAAGTAAAATGCAAGACAACTTGTAAAGTGTAATTAATGGAATTTGTAAGTAGATTTCACAGTTGAAAATATGAAAACCACCAGAGCCTTAGCCGTGTACACTGTGAGCACTTGTTTGGACAAGCCTTGTGTGTAGCTTGATATTTAAAAACCTTTATGAAAGATGGATAAGAACACTTACTGCTCTTAGAGAGGACCTAAGTTCATTTCTAGCACCCACTCAGGTGGGCTCCCAACTGCTCCAACTCCTGCCCCGGTGGCTCTGACATCATCCTCTGGACTCTGCAGGCATGTACACTCCAGGAACAAAGCCACACACAGATACACATAATAAAATGTAAAAAAAATTATAATTGTTAGGCAGCTCTTTAATGAAAGTAGTTATAAATGTATTCTTAATGTAGTATTTTTTTTGTTTTGTTTTTTTGAGATAGGGTCTCACTGTGTAGCTCTGGCTGTCCTGGAACTCATTTTGTAGACTAGGCTGGAGTTAAACTCAGAGAAACACTTGTCTCTGTCTCGTAAGTGCTGGGACTAAAGGTGAGCATCACCACCACCTGGCTAATGTACTATATACTTGTTTAATTCTAGAAAGTGAAAAGTGATTACCTTCATAACATAGCTAATTTAAATATTAAACGGATTGTAATCATACAACCCCATATAATGTTTCTCTGCTTAGCCTAGAAAACATTTTTAACTCTCTGGTATTAATAAATACATAGTAATCTGGGAAAAAATAGAGAAAAATATTGTATCAAAGCAACACAGTGTTTTGTGTTGAAAATTCATGGTTTTACTTTGTGCATTCCAGGTGTGAGTATACAGTTTCTTTGTTCCCCTCGACCAGAGGAGCCCATTGAACATGTTACAGCATGCCTGCAGGCCTTACACACCTTACTGGGTTCTCCTTATGCACGAATCCACATTGCAGAAGATCAGGTACAGTGTATTTCTATAGTGGATAATTGTGTGCTTTGTTTTAATCACATCTACCTTGGAATAAATTTCTCACATTGGAAATAAACATTGTATGTTGCTGGATTATGTAACTAATACCAATGAAAAGGGTTTTGTCTCTCCTGACTCTTTGACTACACAGAACTAGACTGCAGCTAAACACCACGGCTTTACCATCCTAGGTAGGGAGTAGTGGGTACGGAGGTGAGCTCCAGCACTGTGATACACAGGTAAAGGACACCTTCTCGAAAGAGAGCATAGTTGGACCAGATCTTAGAGAGGAACTGCCAAAGGGACAATTTTCCTTCTGAGAAAGAACACCACAAATACAAACACCGGGATCCACGAGAACGTGACAAGTTCAGGGGTACTACAGTCATTTACTATTGCTGGTGTAAAACAAGTAGACGTCATCACATGGGGCTGGGCAATGCTGTAAAGGCCAAATATGAAGGTTTCTTTATGACAAACAAAGGAATTTGAACTCTATACTGAAAGTGAAAGGATATGATTAAAATGTTTAAATAGAGGAATGATTAATTTTGTTTGGAGGGATCATTTGGAAGGAAGCGAGGCAAAGGATGTAAGTTAGCTATAGAACATTAGCATAGACAGACAGAAAGATAGATAGGTAGACAGATAAGTAAACAGACAGATGGATAGACAGAGACAGACGGACAGATATAGAAGGATTATACAGTCTGCCTTGTAGAGGTTGGTTTATGAGACGTGAGAAGGGAGGCATAGAAGCCAGCTATGAGGCTCTCGGTCTAACTTTCCAGAGAATAATCGTCTAGAAAACCCGAAGGAAGGAGAAAAGAAGACCGTACAGGGAAACTGAGGATGAACAACATTTATGGGTCAAAAGAGGGAACTAGATGGGCAGTGGGGACCAGAGAGTGGGAGTAGGAGCGAAAGCTCTCAAGGGCGAGGGGTACTCCGTGGGAAACAGGACAGTGTGGAAGAGAAGAATGCGACAGACAGATGTGGGACTACAGCAAGGGCAGTGGAAGCCTTTGGGGGCTTTAAGTAAGAATCTAGAACATTAAGTTACTGTGAGGAGAGTGGATTGACAGGAGAGACACAGGTCTCCATCAGTCCCTAGAAGTCTACTAGGATAAATGAAGAACACATGAAAACAATGGAACAGCCTTGGATTTATTTTGATTTTGAATTTCTTTGTACTTGTGGGGATTGGCTCCAGAGCCTCATGTGTGCGAGCCAGCACTTTCTGACTGAGCAGCGTCCCAAGCTGTGTGTAGGCTTTCTTAAGAGCAGAAGGTAGAAAATTTTTGACTGAATTAAGTTTCTCTTCTGTTTTTTAATTTTCGGCAAGCTTGTTGTATCAGTTAGATGAAGACAATTACAGAGATTTAAGATTACAGTGTGTGATAATTGCTGAAGTGAGAACACAGTGATTCCTCATCTTAGGTGGCAATTAGGAATTTCTGTGACACTGAATTCTACAAACACCAATAGCCTAGGTGTTTATTCCAGTAGGAGAATAGTAATATCTGGATATACAACATATTTAAATATTTAAATACTGTTTGTTGCTTGAAAATCTTATAAGATGAAATGTGACCTCTCTCAATTTTATTTTAATGCTCTTTTGTTATCTAGTCCTATATATTAAATTTTAGTTACAAAGTTAATATTGCATGTGTATTTTCTCAGATTTTAATAGTACACATCTGTCATTTGAAATTGAAGTTAACTAAACGTATTTGTATTAATTATAATAGCTGATTGGTGTTGAGTTGCTAAGTGTCCTGCACCGCCTGTTACTGACCTGGAACCCACCTTCCATCCAGCTGCTGGTCACTGGAGTTGTGCAGCAGATTGTCAGGGCTGCTCAGGACTATCTACAGGAAAAGAGAAGCGCTCTAAGTAAGCACTGGAAGCAACCTTGTTTGTTCCCCAGGGTTTGGAGTTGGTTCTTTTATACGTATGGCTGTTTCTCCACATGCATGCCTGGGGCCCACAGAGACCAGAAGAGAGCATTGGTTCCCTAGAACTGGAGTTACAGATGGTTGTGATATGCCATGTGAGTGCCAGGAGTCAAAAGCAGGTCTTCTGGAAGGGCAACCAGTGTTCTTAACCATTGAGCCATCTCTCCAGCTCTGTACTCCTAGTTTTATAATAATAGGACCAAGATGTTTTATAAACCAGGCATTATGGGCATGCCTGTAGTCTCAGCATTTGGAGGTAGAAACAAAAAAATGAGAAAGTACAATGTTTGTTCACCACCATATAGCAGATTCAAGGTCAACTTGGGCTAGAGACCTGTCTCCAAACAAAATTAAAAAAAAAGTTAATCTTATAATTCTCCCATTCAAAGGTGTCAATTTTATGTGGTTCACCTAGTATATTTGTTATTCCTATTATGAAATACAAACCTAGTAATATGCCTAGTAATGATTTACATATTTACTTATAAATCTTTAGAAATAGTTTTAAATATGCCTATTATGTATATTTTTGCTGGAAATATCAAATGGTATCTTTTCCTAAGATGAAGAAGATATGGAAAAAGAGTCCTGTGCTACATTAGGAGAAGGGGGTGATACTGGTGGCCTCATTCCTGGAAAGTCCCTTGTGTTTGCAACCATGGAGCTGCTGATGTTCATTTTAGTAAGGCATATGCCACACCTGAGTACCAAGATGTCGGACTCTCCTAGTCACATGGCCACAAAAGCTCAGCTGTCAGAGGAGAGTGCTCGCTTGGTGGCAGCCACGGTGGCCATTCTCTCAGATCTGCCATCGCTTTGTTCACCGGCTGGTAGGTATTGATCAGTATTTGAGAGTGTGCTGTATGGAAGTAGACAAAGATGGGTTTCCTTTTGATTTTAGCAGTTTCGTTTTCCTTTCTTTTTTTTTTTTTTTTTTTTTTTTTTTTTTTTTTTTTTTTTTTTTTTTTTTTTTTCCCAGACAGGGTTTCTCTGTGTAGCCCTGGCTGTCCTGGAACTCACTCTGTAGACCAGGCTGGCCTCGAACTCAGAAATCCACCTGCCTCTGCCTTTCTTTTTCCTTTCTTAAATCTCAGCTACTAAATGATAAGTTTTTTAATGGGTTGGATTGCCTTTAACAGCCTGGAAAAGGCTAAAGTTTATAAAACTTACAACCTAAGGTAGCCATGCCCGCATGTCCAAAGTCCTCTCTCATCTTGGTTTTGATTCCCAATATCATAAAACAAAAGGAAGCCTGAAGGTTGAGGGAAGACATGAAGTCAACAGACATGTATGGGAAGAATGACTGAGCTCTTGTTTTGTAATCTGGTTCCCATTCATGAGTGTCACTGAAAACTAACGCATGCCTGAAGACAGTGACAGTCAACCGTGAGTAACACTGAAAAGAACTGTGGTTAATAAAGGTGATGGTTGTCTGTAGATATGAAGAACTATGGCATGGAATAGACTTTCCCTAAAGTAAAAGTAGTACCAGGAAGTATGTGGGCCCATTTCAGCCCAAGCAGACCTTCCTGGCTCTTCCCTGACAAGCGTGAAACAGTGATTTCTCCATCATGGTCTCTTGGAAGGAACCTCACTGGGGCCAGGCTCAGGCTCCAGGATGCTTTCATCTGCATTTGCTTGCTCAGTAGTTCCTTTTTCTGACTTGAGTTTACTCTTGAATACTGAAAGGTGATTACATATTTTAGAATTGTGTAAGACTCCCCAGGCTACTCGAAGTAGCCCTCCGTTTCTGCCCTCAGTTCTCTTCCCATCATGAAGGGCAGTGTTAAATACCTAACATTGGAAGTAATAGAACTGAAATTCAGTTGGAACAAAAAACAATGTGGTACGTTATGTTATTTTTAGACATTGATTTATGATAGTAATACAGTAAATTGTGAATAAAACCAAAGAAAGAAATAACATTAAATCACCATCAGCTAGGTATAGTGGTGCTGAGGTAGGATTGCTTGAGTGCAGGGCTGTGAAGCCAGCCTATACACAGTCATGAGCCCTTATCTGAGGGGGGAGGAGAACACAGTTTAAAAATAATGTCTGTGTGTGTCTTTGTGTGTCTGTGTGATGGAAACAGCTATCATGTGGGAACTGATACAAAAACTTATTTGATTTATTTCAGGATGTATGACAATCCTGCCCACAATCCTGTTCTTAATTGCAAGAATATTGAAAGACACAGCAATAAAGTCTGCGGACAACCAGGTTCCTCCCCCAGTCAGCGCAGCTCTTCAGGGGATAAAAAGTATCGTGACACTTTCGATGGCCAAAACTGAGGAAACTCAGAAGCAGTGGACAGCTCTTATCCGGAGCACTCTTGCCTGCATCCTAGAATATTCTCAACCAGGTAGCCTGTCAGAGTTTTCCAAGTTTTAATCTTTTAAGATGTTTGTTCCTTAATAAATTATTACTTGAATAACCTTGTCAGAAGACTGCTGTACAGCATTGAATCAACCTGAGAGGTGTTTGATCATATCTCAGATTTGAAGTATAAATGCGTCTTCCTGAAGTATGGGCTCTAAAAAGCCCTTTTCTAATTGCTTATATGCACTTTACAGGTTAAAAAAAGAGACAGTATAGACCCAGAATTGACATGTATTGGTATGGTTTACTTACAGGGTTTTTTTTTGTCCTCTCTCCCTTTGGAATTCTCTCCCTCCCTCCATTTCTCTCTCCCTCCCTCCATTTCTCTCTCCCTCCCTCCATTTCTCTCTCCCTCTCTCCCATCCCTCCCTCTTTCCTTCCCTCTCTCTTTCTTTCCTCCTCCTCCTTTTTGTTGTTGTTTTATTTTTTGAAGCATGGCCTTGTTATGAAGCCTAGGCTAACTTCAGACTCATGATCATCATATGTCAGCCTCCTGAGTCCTGAGATTACAGAAATATTCCACGTCTGGCTATGTGTTTCAATAAAAATAACAAAATAGGAGCAGGACAGGATAGTGCATGCCTGCTACCATATAAGAGGCAGGGCAGGTGGTTCTCCATGAGCCCAAGGCTACCCAAGTATACAGAGTAAGTTCGAAGCCAGCCAGGACCAATATAATGAGGCCCTATTTCCAAAGAAAAAGTAATAAAAGAGGAGACTACATATTTATGACTATTCTAACATATCCCCAAAAAGAACTATAATCTTGATATTGAAATATTTTATCCAATGTCTGCATATAGAAATAAGGAATTTCTTATGCTAATGTATATTAGTTAATAGTTTTTTATTTGTACATATACAAAATAATAAGTAGTTATTTGTATATATGTACATGTATTATATCAAGTGAGATAAGTAATTATAAACAATATATGAATTTGTTTATATTTTTAGATTTAAATTTACTTAAGTAAGTTTATATAAGTTAAATCTCATTCTTTTATATTTTCAATCAATTTGCCAGTTATTTACAGTAAGAATACAGTGAGTATTTTTTATAATTTCTATTTTTTCACAACTAAAAACATGGTTATGATAAACATCCTTAAAAATTCCTGATGTTTTTATGACACATATAAGAACTAAAAATACATATTTGAATACCAGCTTCATTAGATATTGTGAAACTACTGTCCACTGTGGCTTTATGACTTTGACTCCACCAGCAACATCTGCTAATCCCATCACCGTGCCTCAGTTTGTATTGTTCTTGTCTTGGTGAATATAGCATTTTTATATTTGTTTTTAATTTAGGGGAAGAACTTATTCATAGTTTTCTTTTGTTTTTCTTTTTCTTTTCTTCTGTGTTTAACTTTTCCCACTTAAATTTTTCTTAAAGAAAATATCATAGCTGTAAAAACAGTAACAAGGAAAGGTTTGCCACATTCTTTGTTGAAACCTTTTCACAGCCAGACATCAAGGCTCATGTCTGTATTCCCAACCTTAGAAGGTGAGGGCAAGCTCACTGTGGGGTGCATTTCCAGCCTGGAAATGTTTCTTATTTAAAGAACTGAGGTCCTGTACTTAAAATTTGTGTGTGTGTATTTGTGCTCACACACAGGAATCCTCATGGGAGCAATGATTCCTTTTCAAATTGTTGCAATACTTTTTTTTTTTTTTTCATTTTTAGAACCTTTGATTTTGAAAGAATTTCAAACTTTAATAAGATGTTCGAGAATAGATTTGTGGACTCCAGTATTGCCCTCAGTATTGCCTGGCACTCACTCCATAGGACCCGCTGTAGAATTCATATATCATTATTGTTACTCATCTTAATTAACTTTACTGAACCATTTGAGAATATGTCGACATCTTTGTGATGTTTTACTCCTGAATACTTCATAGGTATCCTAAAAAACAGAGTCCTTAAATACCCCCAAAGGAGTTACCAAACTGAGGAATGCAGTGTTACTATTGTTCATGTGGAAATTTCAGAAGTTGTCCTAGGAATGCCCTTTTCTCTGCATTATTGTCATGTTTAGTCTGGGGCATTTCCCTAGCCTTTATCTTTTATGATGTTCCTAGTTTGGTTCTATTCTGTTTTGTTGTTTTTCAAGACAGGGCTCCTCTGTGTAGCCCTGGCTGTTCTGAACTCTCACAGACTAGATTGTTCCTGTCTCTGCCCCTCCCCACCAAGTGCTAGGATCAGGAGTGTGTGACCATGCACATTCCTGCTTTTGAAGACTACAGGACACCTATTCTGTAGAATGTTCCTTAATTTATAGTTGTTTAATTTTCCCCTTGTATACATTCAGTTTATACCTCCTTAGCAGGAATATCACATAAGTAACATGTATCTTTCTCAGACAGTCATGTAACAATATTGCTTTGCCCGACATCAGGAATTTCTTGGCCAGGCGTGGTGGCATGCACCTTTAGTCCCAGCACTCAGGAGGCAGAGGCAAGTACATCTCTGAGTTTGAGGCTAGCCTGGTCTACATAGTGAGTTCCAGGACAGTCAGCCAAATCTCTGTAGAGAGACCCTGTCTCAAACAAGCAAGCAAATAAACAAATAAAAATGAAAAAATAAAAGAAACTCTTGGTTTCTGCTTTTTTAATTTTTATTTTTTTATCTCATATGCATTGGTGTTTTGCCTGCATGTGTGTTTGGTACAAGGGCATTGGATCCCCTGGAACTAGAGCCATAGACAGCCATGAGCTGCCATGTGGGTGCTGGGAATTGATACCAGGTCCTCTGGAAGAATAGCCAGTGCCCTCAACTGCAGAGACATCTCTTCAGCCCCTTGGTGTTTGCTTTATAAGACAAAGCTGTGCTTTGTAGTCTAAACTGCTTTGATGTTACTCTGTAGCCAGGCTGCCTTCAAACTTGTGTCAGCCATCCTGCCTCCACCTCCCCTGTGTTGGGATTATAGTTACGCAGCAAATCTTCACTTTCATTACTTTGCCAACATGGCACCTGCCACAATTCCACATTGTAGTGCTGCATTTCATCTTTCTATAGTAGTTAAGTGGTCTGCAGAGAGACTCTGAGTCTGTCTCCTGTCAAACTTTATAACACACCAATTTAAAAAGGGTGCCTGAAGCGTTTATTCCTACCATAGTTCTACAGTGAGAATTTTGTAATCTGTATTTTTCAGGTTGAGACTTACTCTGGAAAACATTGAGTGTTGTCCATGTCTGAAATCCCCAAATCTCCTCGTGTTGCTTGCCTTTTGTTTTGTAGATGATTGTATGCCCGCACCTGATGAAGTGAGCACACTCACAGCCATTGCGCTCTTCCTGTGGTCGGCCAGCAGTGAGATAATAGGAGTGCAGTCCCTGCAGAACGGCTGCATGAACAGATTTAAAAGTGCCCTGAACTCATGTGACCCGTGGGTGAGTTACCCTTCCACAGCCTGCTTTGTCAGGGCCTTCAGATGAGCCCGCTAAGATGTGACGATGCACGCAACGGGCACTTCCATATCTGTTACTGTGTGCGTACGTGTGATGTTTGTTCTTGCCTGCCTAACTGTATGACATGGGCTTTGTTTTATAGGATTTAGTTCGGGGATACCAAGGATGTTCAAGGATAACACTGTTGCATCTTTTCTGTCTTTTTGTTTTCTGAGACAGAGTTTCTCTGTGTAGCCTGGCTGTCCTGGAACCAGATCTATAGACCAGGCTGGCTTTGAACTCACAGAGATTGGCCTGCCTCTACCTCTCAAGTGCTGTGATTAAAGGCCTGCGCCCCTGTCATTATTGCATCTTTTAATGAACAAGTTTTATAGTTTATTTTGTCAAAATCCAAGTTAAGACTTCTGAAACATTCTGCACACCAGGAAAAGAAAATCAGTATAGAATATTCCTACCTCCACCCTGAGCTTCCGTCAAGTCTTCAGATTCACAGCTCAGAGACCTGTACTCTTAAACTGTCCTCCACACTTTTCTATTTGCAGAGGGATTTGGTGATTTACTTCCTGACAAACGACTGAAACGAGTGTAGTCCAGTGTAGTCCGTCCGTCTGTCCACATGTTGATGAGCAGCAGCCTGACTCTCTCTTCTTAACAAAGTTGTTACTACCCTGATGAGCTTGGTGACAAATGCCTTTAATCCTAGCACTCAGGAGCAGGGACTACTCTGTCTCTGCAAATTCGAAGCTAGCCTGGTCTACATAGTGAGTTCCACACTCACTGCAGCTATGTAGTGAGAACTTGCCTCAAGAAACAAGAAAAGAAAAAGTTAATATGAGGTTTTTCTAATCTAGGTATAGCCAATGGGAATCTCCTTTCTAGACCTAGAAATTGATATAAACAGTTGTTTTTCAAGGAATCAAATGGGGTTAATGTATTTAATTAGTGTGTTTTTATAACTTTATTTCAGGCCAGTCATTTGTTAGCCCCCCTTACTGTATTGCATTAAAATTAGAGAGACAATTATACACTAAAGGAAGAATTGAAAAAAGTCAGACTTTCTAGTTTCTGACATTCCCACACAGTAGAAATATTGGTTATGTAATCCTGATGATTTTGGTAACTTATGTCCAAGGAATTTCTTTAATCTCCAGTTTTATTTAGTTAGCATTAAGTTCCATTGTTCGCCTTTCCAGTAGCTGTTTAGGTGCAGTGTGATTAAGATCTGCCAGATGCATTAATTAAGAAAATCTCTCTCTTGCATAGGTTCAAGCCAAATGCTACCAGCTTCTCCTCTCCGTCTTCCAGCATTCCAATCGCGCACTTTCCACCCCCTACATCCACTCCTTAGCTCCGCTGGTGGTGGGGAAGCTGAAAGCTGCAGAGAGAGACAGACCAGCCAGTAGCACGGAACTTTTGGCTGTCCAAGAAGGAGTTAAAGTTCTTGAAACATTGGTTGCTCTTGGGGAAGAACAGAACAGTAAGTATTTTCTGGTTAAAAGCTACTAGTCCAAAATGAAGACCTGTGTTATTTATGAATCTTAATGTTAAGCACAGCCTTTGCAGCAGTGAATTTGTTGAGAGCAATTGTGGTCTGAATACATGATGTATTTGCTCATGCTACTAATACAGTGTATTGGGTTTATTTATATTTATTTTTCATGAATAAGAACATTCAATGAATTACTGAGGGCATTTTAACACATAGATTTTGTTTTTAGTTTTCTAGCAATGTGTTTTTAAGAACTAGAAACAATACAAATTTAATAGAGTTTTTAAAATAAAGTATGAATTACATAAGCCTTCTGTTATAAACGTGAAGTAGAAGCACTGAGTATCATAAGATACCTCAGGATTTGATACTTAACTTTTTGCTTCATAAAAACTGCAAAGTGCCTTTATTTAACCAGAAATGTATACAGATGCAAACTAAAATTTGATTTTTAATTGTTGTGGGAAGGCTAAAAATTTCAACAAATACCTTATAATTAAATATTAAGCTGCTCCTAATTTTCAAGACCTTCTTCCTGAGCTTGGAAAGCGCTCACCTTCACATGCAAGCCCGGGCTCCATGCAAGCATGGGGGCAGGGGGTCCCATCTCTCTGTCTCCATGGTAAGCTTAAATCTAAATTTGGGCATCTGTTAAGGAATTGCAAGGCAAATCAGTTCAAAAATACTTTAAATACAGAAGGACAGTAAGAGCAGTGCTACCATTACAAAGTGAATAAGGTTAAGTCCTATTTATAAAGTTTATAGTTAGTAAAATAAAAATACAGTTAATCCCACTTTTAACCAAAGTAACCTACACATTAATTTATTGCTTCCTGTAACACCTCCTGCACAGCCTTCTTTTCCTCAGTGTCTCAGTGTTGACATTCATTTTGTCCCTGCTGGAGACTGAGCCCATGGCTTTATGCATGTGATCAACGGCTGAGCCATCTCCAGTCACACAGTAGGGCTTCATGCATGTGATTGATGGCTGAGCCATCACTAGTCACACAGTAGCTTTTCAAAATTCTCAGCTATGTTCACAATTTCTGGGAAAGTTTTCATGAAAAGAGATCAAATTTGCAAAGAGATCAGAAAAGTTAAATGATAATTCAAATCCTAAAGGTTTACCCTCTTAAAGTCATGTGACTATATAAAATTTTTAAAAAAACTAAAAGGTGTTACTATCAAATTAATATCATTCATTCACTAAATCATTGTTTATTTACTTATTAATATCCCCCTAGTCTATCTAATCCTATTTATTAAGTGATTTTAACATTTTTACCCCTGTGAATTGAAATTAAACCCAGGCGCATGCGTTTATCACTGAGCAATACCTCCACCCCTACTTTTATTTTTTCGTAGCATTAGTCTTAAATTTTACATATAAAAAGTTCATATATTTACTAACTATATGCTTATTCTGTCTCTTAAAAGTCTTGCTGTAGCGTAAAACATTTATAATGCAAGCAAAACCGTGTCTATTGTTGGCACATCTTACTAATACTGCAAATTGGTCCAATTTGAAGATGGAAATCATAATGCTTTAGTTGTACTGATGTTTTAACCCTTTATTCTCTGGGACTCGTTTAGTTCCGAGACATGGCTACAGCCTTGTTTGCTATTGAACTATAGTTGCACAAGTAACATACATAATACTGTTATATTTTATATAATATATTGTTATTATTAAAAATGACAAGCTGCAAGGCTGGAGTGATGGGTCAGTGTGGTTGAGAGCACTGGATGCTCTTCTTCTGGAGGCCCTGTGTTTAATTCCCACATGGTAGCTCACAACAGTCTGTAACTGCAGTCCCAGAGGACCTGACACCCTCACACAGGCACACATGCAGGCAAAACACCAGTGCACATTAAATTACACTAAAATGAAAACAAACAGTCGAGCTGCATTCTTTCCAGTCAGGCCAGTCTCTTCTGTTCTGTTGCAGGAGTCCAGTTACTCGCTCTTCTAGTGCCCACTTTGATCTCTTACCTGCTGGATGAAAATTCTTTTGCCTCAGCAAGTTCCATCTCCAAAGATCTTCATGAGTTTGCACTGCAGAACTTAATGCGTATTGGACCTCTGTACCCACATGCTTTCAAGACGGTGATGGGGGCTGCTCCTGAGCTGAAAGCACGGCTGGAGACTGCTGTCCGGGCCAGCCAGGCGAGCAAAGCTAAAGCAGCTGCCAGGCAGCCCGCCCCCGCTGCACACTCTGCACCAACAATTAAGCTGAAAACAAGCTTTTTTTAGTGTGTTCTTCCATTTATCTGTATTTATATTTCATGGAGTTAGTGACAACCCCTGCGCCATTCCAGACTATGGACAGTTTTATTTGTGTATTGGAATTATAATGCTTTGAAGTTGATTAAGTGAAGTGGTGTTTACACCTCTTACTTATTTTTAAAAATCATGTGGTAAATATATTTTCATTTTTATCCTAATGATATTTCTCTTTTGTTGATTTATTTTTGTGGTTCCTGTTGGGGTTTAGTTTCTGGTTTTTGGTACAGGTAACTGCTTATTGTAAGCTTGCACTGTACTGACATATGTCCCTATGCCCTAATTAACTTATTGTTTTTAACTCTAAACCACATGGTATTTTAAATTTGTTAGAATATAATTGTATCATATAGTTGGTAAGCCATTGGATAGTATCAGGAAAAGAAAATGGGTCAAATTTTAGCATTTGTCATGAAAAATTAATTGAAAAGCAAACAGATTGTAAAATTTGAAGTGACTCAAATAACCAAAAAGCCTTTGTTTTATGGCAGATATACTATGAATAAAGTCACATTTTCTAACCATTCCATCAAATCTCCTTGTCTTTCTGATGGGCTTTTGACTTTCACATTAAATGCCTAAGTTATGCACTGTGTATATCTGTCTTGTTAACAGAATTGAAATCCTCATCTAAAGATCCACTAAAGTGTTTCGAATGTGCCATGCTATTCTTATTTTTAATGGCTAAAATTTGTCCTGCATTATGCTTTGTGTAATTACAGAGCCTCCGGTTCCGACTGTGGTAGTTAGTTTCATTCATCTAATATTTATTGGGGCCTGCTGTGGATAAGGCATCAAGCTAAGTGCTTGAGGGCACACGGAGAGAATTACAGGTTCGGTGTGCTGGTCTCTCATTGCAGTGGGAATGAATTTACCATGCAAAACAGGTAACTGGTCATGTGAGTGCTCTCCACACCAGTCAGCACATTTTAATCAGCAGTTTTAGACTTGATCAACAAAGAAACAACTTTTCTGAGCATTTCCCTGTTAATGCCATTTGAAAGATGCTGCCTGCTGTTTACTCTCCCGTGCCTCCATCCGGTACTTGGTCTTGTAGGTGCCTCAGAAAGGTGCTTTGTCTCATTGGTTTTCTGATTGACTTTTCTTTCTTACAGGGTTGATTTTCATTTCAGCTTGGGCTTCCAACATTTTCTTCCTTGATTTTTGTTTTTTATTTTGGTAAAATTCTCTTAAACTTATTCCAGTGTCATGTAATTTCAGTGACTGAAAGTGTCCGATTCAGGCTGAGGATGTTCTCGGTGGTGGATAACTTTTCTAGCCTGTGCAAGGCCTTGGGCTCAGCCCCCACTACCAAGAAAATAAAGTGTATAGTTGAGTGGTTTGGGTGTCTCCACAGCAATCCTCACCACAGTCACAGGTTTTCTTTTCTTTTCTCTTCTTTTTCTTTCTTTCTTTTTTTGTTTTTGTTTGTTTGTTTTTCAAGACAGGGTTTCTCTGTGTAGCCCTGGCTGTCCTGGAACTCACTCTGTAGACCAGGCTGGCCTCAAACTCAGAAATCCACCTGCCTCTGCCTCCCAAGTGCTGGGCTTTAAAGGGGTGTGCCACCGCCACCCGGTGGTCACAGGTTTTCACTAATTAAGAGCTGTCATCCCGGTCCCCTCCCTCCCCTCAGTCATAGGCTGCCACCTCGAATCTGTTTTCTGTCTACATTTCATACCGTGGGCCTTCATTAATTATATGGAGTCATGTGCTCTCTCCCGACAAGTTTCTCGAGGGTTCATCCACACTGTAGACTGGGTCATCCTGCCATTCTTTTTAATGGCTGAATGCTACTGTGCTGTAAGTGCACTTTAGCCACTTATCACCTGAAGGACACTGGAGCTGCTTTCACCTTCTCCCTCTTATGGCTATCTTATGACAGTCACGATGCTCTGAGCAGTTAAGTTCAGATTTTTCCATGAACATATTTTCTGAGACAGAGTCTCATTCTATACTCTAGGCTGGCCCCTAACTCAGGATCCTTCTGCCTTACCCTTCTGAGTGCTAGGATTATAGATTTGCATCACAAAGATGTATTTTAATATCTCATCAGTATCTAGCCAGGAGTGGAATTACCAGCTTAAATAATAACTCTATCTTTAACTTTTTAAAAACCTGCCAAACTCTTCTAATGTTATTTTTGTGCACATGCATGTATGCACATGACCCCTTTAGTTCATCTGTTTATGGAGATTCTTGGTTTAGCCTGGCTAGTTTTTCCTCTTCTTGGTACCTCCCTGGCTTTTCAGGATAGGACACATCATGCCTTCTTTCCCATCCTTCCTCCTCCTTTCTCTGTTAGTATATGCTTAACCATTCTGTAACATTCTTCCAAGCTACCACCGACCAGCTCTTTTCTCTCATCTCTTTAAAGAATTAGGGATGGGAATCAGGCAGCGGTGGTGCATACCTTTAATCCCAGCACTCAGGAGGCAGAGGTGGGTGGATCTCTCAGTTCTAGGCCATCCTGGGCTACTTGGGATGGGAAGATGGCTCAGTCAGTAAACAGTCTCCCATACTCATGTGAGAACAGGGTAGCATATCGTGTAGTATTTAATCTGATAAGCAGTTTTTACATGTATGTAAATGATAGTGTCTACCTATATCAAATATGATGTAGTACAGAAGTTTAATTATGACAGATTGTCACTGTCGAGAGCTGCTGGGCTTCAGAGATGGCTCAGTTGATAAAGTACTTGTCTGCAATATTGAGAACCTGAATTCAGATCCTGTTTTAAAAGTCAATCATGGCAATGTGCACCTGTAATCCCAGCCTAGGGAGTTCAGGAGGATACACACATGCATTTGCACCCACACAGGCTCATGTACACACACATGAACACTTATACCAGTTTGTTTTAAATCTAAAAAGCTGACTTTTGTGTTGAGTGTACTAGTCTCTCTAGATTCATTCAAATATTGATGAATGACGGGTATAATTAGCCCGAATTTCAAAACATGCTTAATTACAACATTCCTACTCCTCACGTTTTCTCATTCTTAATTAGAATTCTTAGGTCTGAAAGACCAAATCTTTTGGGTTCAGACTCCATGTTAGAGAACCTGACCTACGGTTGAATTGAGTTAACTAACAAACGGGCACCTAGCACGAGTTTCCAGGTTATTCCCCCAACAAATCTGCACCTCCAGGTTACAAGCCTGCCCCTGACCCTTCACTTCCTTACAACCATCAACCAGGAGAAAAGCAGATGTTAAGTTTATGGTTTGGCTCCCAGCACCAGGCAATTATGTTAAAGGCCATAATGGGCCCCTATTCAGATGTTTACCAGGCTGGATACCCTCTTCTTGCCTTTATAAATGCCTGCCTAAAATTGGGCTCGGGACCTCTCCTGTTCTTCTGCATCAGAGAAGGTATGGCCCAGGCTTGGGCTTGAATAAAGAGACCCTAATGTGACTATATCGGAATCAGCTCCTTGGTGGTCTTTTTGGGGTCCACGAACATTTCCTGGGACGACAGGTCGATGTCAGCAATGGTTAGAGACTAGCTATAAATTAATTTCTTGTTCAATAGTTTCCACCAAGTGAACTATTTTAAAACTTGATTTAATCATCACATTCTCATCATACCATATCTGGTTTCCTCATATCTAAAATATTTTGAAATTACTATTTATGGACTTAGTAGCTTAAAAAGAATTTCATATCTTAACCATAATTTAGGGAAATTATCTTGAGCTGTTGATAAAGAGTGTGATAGTTCTATGTGCACAAGTGAGCAATACCTCTCATAACACTCATACCTGTGTTCATGCTTTTCCATATTATGTATACATATATATGCATATATACATAATGTAAAAGCATCTTTTATTCACCTTACATAACTGTTGTCTCAGAAGTTTACTGCCTCTGTCTGCTGACCTAAGCCTAGTCCCGGAAGTATTTAGCTTCCGTACAATGTTATGTAGACCTAGAATATTTTCAGCTTCTGAGACTTACTGCCAAATAAATTCACTCTTTTTAGCTCTTTTTGAACTCTGGCTGGCTGGTCAACTCAACCTGGCTCAAAACTCTTCATGCTGACTGGTTCAAACTGGCTTATTTCAGCTTTGACTGAATTGCTCTGCTTGGCCTCATACTACCTTTGGCAATCTGTTCTAATCTTCTGGTTCCCTCTCATTCTCTGACTTGTTCTATCTTCATCTGTGTTTAGCTTGGTCTTTCCCTGCAACCTGTGAAGACCCCCATACTCGGGAGACCCTTCCTCAAGCCTCCGGAAATCGTGACCACCCAAAGATCACAAGAAACCATACCTGGATGCAATCAGCAGAGGCTTTATTAGGGGAGTAAGCCGGTGGTCAAAACGACAAGCTCTTTAGCTCCAAGAGCAGGGTTTTGGCCTCAAGTGGTGGGTTAAAGGGTCTTTTATAGCATGGGATGGGGAAAGGAAGGCATTTTCGCATGCTTACACATGAATGGTTGCATTTTCACGCGCTTACACATGAATGGTTGCATTTTCGCGCGCTTACACATGAATGGTTGTTTTACAAATTTTGAACATAGCACTGGGAAGACCAAGGGAGGGGTAACCAATAACAGTGGAACATTTCAGAGGAATCTAGCCCAAATGATCTAGAGTCATGTGAAATCACTCTGCACACTTATTCTTCTCAAAAATGTGGTTTTTACCATGCCATTGTGTCCTATCCTGCCATTTACCAACTATTTCAGATTAACTATCTTTGCTTCTTCCTGCTATAGCCCCACCTAGGTGGCAGCATCTTTTATCTGTGGTCAGGAATGTGTCTTCCTGCCTTGGGTGGGAGAGGCTTGAGGAATGTAATCCAGCAAGTGTCCTTCACCTGGAATGTGAAGGCCTGAAATCTTATTTTCAGTTCCACATTCTGTAAGGCGAAAAATCTACACATATTTCATAAAATGGCCTTTATAATTTTTCACTCTACACCTGTTTCTGTACAACTGTTCAGGTAAAGCTGTCTCTCTCCTCTTCTCTCTGCACTGCTCTCTTAGGTTCTCTCTCTCTCTCTCTCTCTCTCTCTCTCTCTCTCTCTCTCTCTCTTCTCTGTTCTCCTGTGCCTCTGACTACAAATAACTTTACCTTCATTGTTTGGGATTAAAGGTGTGTGCTAAGGGTGTGTCTGTATTCTAGCCAGAGGAATTAAAGGTGTGTGCTAGGGGCTGAGCCACACCACAACTAGAAACAGGTTTTTCCAGTAAACAGCACAGTCTGAGGCTCACAGTGTTATCAAATATCCTGCAACAAAATAAAACATAAACATTATAATGTGTGCATATTTGTGGGCAGCTGTAATGGGATGAGCACATTCAACCTCTCCACCACTAACCTATCCCTAGTTTAACAGCTACCGTTTCTTGGTTTTGTTTGTTTTTTTGTTTTTTTGTTTTTCGAGACAAGGTTTCTCTGTGTACCCCTGGCTGTCCTGGAACTCACTCTGTAGACCAGGCTGGCCTCAAACTCAGAAATCCACCTGCCTTTGCCTCTCAAGTACTGGGATTAAAAGCATGCGCCACCACTGCTGGGCTTGTGTTATTTCTTAATTCTTTTTTTCTTTTCTTTTTTTAACTTAAAAGGAAGGGCTTAATAGATGGCTCAGAGGTTAAGAGCACTGGCTGCTCTTCCAGAGGTACTGAGTTCAATTCCCAGAAATGATGAGAATTCTCTAGATTACATGGTGGCTCACAACCATCCATAATGGGATCTGGTTCCCTCTTCTGGTGTTCGTGAAGTTCGTGAAGTTTGAATATATATATATTCAAAAAGTCTTTTAAAAATAAACTTAAACTTATAAGAACTCTTTTTAGGGACAGTTTTTTTTTGTCTTGTTTTGGTTTGGTTTTGTTTTTTTTTTTTTGTTTGTTTGTTTTTTGTTTTGTTTTGTTTTGTTTTGCCTTTTAGCCCAGGCTGGCCTTGAATTTGTTATGTAGCCCAAGTTGACCTCAAATTTAGCCCTTTATGCGTGGATTATAGGCAGGCTCCACCAAAACTCACTTTTCTCCTTTACTCTTAATCCTCTTCAAGAAATCCATGGTTCTTATACATTTGATTAATGATTTGGTTGTTAAATCTCTTCCTTCTTTCTAATTCCTTTCTAATTACACCAGGAAATGCTTCTCTTATCTCATTTGCAAAACAAAAAAAGAAGAGGGGGCTTTATTCTTATCTAATGAGTGTAAAGTAATGTCAGAGTAAAAAAGAAAGTTGAGTTTTTGTCTTATTGTAAAATAATCAATTATAATGAAATTTGCATTCATTAACATTTTGGGAAAAATTCTCCTAACCCACTACCCAGAAAAAAAAAAAAAAACTATGTTGATATTTGAGTGTAATTTTCCCATATTATAATAATTATATGGCAGATGTGCTAGCTTGCTTTCCTCTATAAGCATTCTCCTGTGACCTGACTCTAATAAGGTGGCAAAGATTTAGTGATTCTTTTTTTTTTTTTTTTTTTTTTTTTAACTCTGGGCTTTGCACATGCTGGTCAAGCTATCTGCCGCTGAGCTTCTAACTCCAGCAGTCTCCCTTTGAATATGTAGGATGTGTGTTCGTTTACATGGACGGGTACACATGTGTGCACATGCCTATGGAGACCTGAGGTTGCTGTAGAGTGTCCTTGCTTACTCTCCACCTGATGCAGGGTCTCTGAAGGTGGAGCTTGCTTTAGGCCTAGTCTTGCTAGTCTGGCAGTTTGTCAGGTTAGTCTGGCTGGCTCCAGGGACGACTTCTGGCTGATCTGGACCTGGATTACACTGGCCTTCAGGCACACCTGGCTTCTTATGTAGCTTCTGAGAATTTGAACTTCCTTCCTGTGACAAACACCTTATCCACTGAGCCATCCCCTCAGCTCCCCATGGTTTGGGTACCTCTTTATACTTGGTATACCATTACTTACAACTATTATTTTATAAATAGGCACTTCATTTCCAGCTTTTACATCTCAAGCAATAGTGTCACCTTTGGCTTTGTAGACTCCTGGGGGTAGATTTCCTAGGACTTTTTTTTTTTTTTTTTTAAATCAACTTTTGCTACAGGATGCTGAATTTTAGAGTGAACAGAGTGTTTTGTTTGGTTGCTTTTTGTTTCTTTCTTTTTTTTTTTTTTTTTTTTTTTTTTTTTTTTTGTTTTGTTTTGTTTTTCAAGACAGGGTTTCTCTGTGTAGCCCTGGCTGTCCTGGAACTCACTCTGTAGACCAGGCTAGCCTCGAACTCAGAAATCTGCCTGCCTCTGCCTCCCAAGTGCTGGGATTAAAGGCGTGTGCCACCACCGCCGGTCCTGGTTGCTTTTTCTGTATGCTTTTTCATTTTTAAGCTTGAGGACAATTTTATTAAAGTTAAAAAGAAGCCAGGTGGTGTTGGTACTCATTTTTAATCCCAACACTAAGGAAACAGAGACTAGAGAAGATCTCTGACTTTCAATGACAGCTGTAGCCAGCACTACACAGAGAAACTGTCTTGAAAAACAAACAAACAAACAAACAAACAAACAGTTAAAATGAACACTGTCTTGGGCAGGCAAACCATGAATGAAGGAGAGAAAAAGAAAACTAAACAAAAAATGAACAAAAAAAAATTTTTTTTAAAGTCATGCTTTAAACCAGTTAAGCCAACACACAACATAGAGATTAGCCATGGTGGCATACCCCCTTCTCCCACCCGTGGTCCTGGGACTTCTTTCATGTTTTAAATCTGGTTACATTCTTATACAAATATTGCAGCACTAATTTGGTCATTGTCTTATACTAAGAACTCTATTTAAATTGCCTTTTCCCCCAGGAGGTGAATTGTATGTATTGAATACAAATGAAGTTTGAACACACTCAGCAGCTCTGCCATGTTTCACTGTATAAGGTCATGTAAAAATGTGAGCAGGTTCAAACTGCTTCATGTCCTGCTGCTGAGGGGAAATCTGGGGAAGAAGATGGGTAGATGGTGGTAGAACTTTCCATTACAGAGACCACCTCCAAGTCCTGTAACTCACACACTGAGCAGTGTGTGAGAGAGACCTGCAGAGTGAAAGGTGATCTAGCATGTGCAGGCTAGGTTCAGTCCTGTAGTGAAAAACCAAAGAAAAGCAAGAAGCTTCAGAAATTAAAGCAAGAGTGTGAAGCTGGAAGTTCCAGCTTCAGTCCTCCTCTTCCTTCTTCTTCTCCCTTTCCCTCACCTCCCTCTCCTCCCCTCCCCTATCCTCCTCATCCATCTTTTTCTTTTCTTTCTTTTTTGGCATTAAGCCCTGTTCGTTCGTTCTTTCTTTCTTTCTTTCTTTCTTTCTTTCTTTCTTTCTTTCTTTCTTTCTTTCTTTCTATCTACCTACCTAGTCTGTCTATCTATCTATCTATCTATCTATCTATCTATCTATCTATCTATCTCTATCTCATATATTTATACAAAGTAATGTACAAAAGAAAACTGCTATACATTTGCATTATTTTGAGGACTGACTTCCTGTATCTGAGGACTACCAGGTAAGGGAAGATTGGATATTTTCTGCTGAGGGCAGCTGTACCTGTTGGAAAGGAATGCATTTCAGCTGCACAGCTTCCAGGAATAGCCAGCGTACAAAAAAAGTGTTCTCACACACCGACACGCACACATGCGCGTGCTCTCTCACATGCACACAAGCATGTACATGTTGAGGAGAAGTTTCACTCATTGGAAGTGGTTTTTTTTTTTTTTTTTTTTTTTTTTTTTTTTTTTGAGAAGAGATATCAGTGAAGGCTGCTGGAGTTGGAGAAGGCAAAGGGAAATTATGGTGAGGCGCTAAAGAGATGGCTCCATGGTTAAGAGTGCTCGCTTTTGTAGAAGACCTTGGTTTGGTTCCTAGCATCCACATGATGGTGGCTCACAACTATCTGTAACTCCAGTTCCAAGGTAACTAATACTTCTGGGTTCTAGGAACACACATGTGGTACATGCAGGCAAAACATTCACACAAAAGATTAAACTTAAAAAAAATATGATCAAGACCAAATTCTGTTTGCTTAGGTAAATTCTGAAGTTGATCTCCACTGATATTCTAAGACAAGGCTTGCTACTGTAGAGTGAAATTTTTCACTCTACACTACTGCTTCAGAACTGGGTAATCCTTTCAGGCTGTCTGTGTTTGATATTTAGATTGATTTAGGTAATCTTACTGTAGCCTTGAAGTATTTAAGTATTTACTTAACTCTCTCTCTCTCTCTCTCTCTCTCTCTCTCTCTCTCTCTTTCTCTCTCTCAGATTTATTTTATATGAGTACACTGTGGTCTTCAGACACACCAGGAGAGGGCATCAGATCCCATTACAGATGGTTATGAGCCACCATGTGGTTGCTGTGGATTGAACTCAGGACCTCTGGAAGAGCAGTCAGTGCTCTTAACCACTGAGCCAGCTCTCCGGCCTGATTCCTTTGTTTTCAATGGGCATGATATGTTTCCACAATGCAACCATTACCAGACATCTCCGGTAGTGCGTTTGAGGTGTCTTGGGGAAGCTGGATGCAGGAAAAAGTTGCCTGATAGAGGACAGGCAGGAAGGAAGGGGGCAGAGATGAGAGTCAGGACAGCGGGACAGCTGTGAATAAACAATGGGTCAGTGTAATTCCTGTTCCCCAAAGCGCTTGTTGTCCCTTTGGAGACTTCTTTCCACCCAAGCAATTTCCTTTTTCTGCTCAAAACTCTGAAAGTGCCATCATGTTCACTTTGAAGCCTTCCTCTGAAACTCAAATAACTGGTCATTTCACACAGCTTGGGAAAAAGAGCCACTCATTTTTAATGAAAACAGAAAAAAAAATTAGACGAATTGTCATTTTATAGAAATGTAACCCTAGTCCTACGAAGCATACATGGATAAACAGAACGTAGCCCACAATATTATCTAAGTGCCCTGTTAGCAGACCCTCCTTCACTTTAAGCTGGTTATACTGACTTAGAAGTCATCACCTCAAAAGTTGCTCTGCGTGCTCAGAAAAGCTATTTTCCCTGCCACTGGGGCTTTATTGTATAGTGAAAATATTGGAACATCAACACCATGAGTTTTGTTTGAGGCTTAGAGGTTGGCTTAAGCATTAGTCTTGCTGGTTTTAGGATTATTTTCACTCTTACTGAAGTCCTGGTGTGGGAGTGAAGAAAGCAAAAGGGAAATTAATTATGGCGTTTACCAGGGCCGTGTGTGTGTGTGTGTGTGTGTGTGTGTGTGTGTGTGTGTATACACGTGCACACGTGTATGTGTGTGTTTAAATTTCAGTTAGTCTTGTGAATTATATTATAAAAAGTTATGATTATTCAATATATTCCATACAGTAGGTACTATGTTAAAAGTTTAAATTCATTCTCCTTTATAACCTCAGTTATTTTGTAAGACAAATGTTATGCTTTAATAAAAAAATGAGAGAACTGGACCAGTGAGAATGCTTAGCTGGTAGAGGCACTAGTTGCCAAGTGTGACATACGTCCTGAGTTCTATCCCCAGAGACTCACACACTGAACAGAGAGAACTTATTCCATAAGTTATCCTCTGATCTACACACACACACACACACACACACACACACACACACACACACGTTTTAGAGTCTAACTCATAGAGTAGGAAAATATGGGATTCAGGGGCTTTAATTAAAGCAGAAGAACCTTAAAACTTTTAAATATGTAATGATTTTGTTAAACTACCAGCAAAATATTACCACATGCAGATCCTTTAAAATAAGTTTAATAATGCCATTTTACTATAACTCTTAATATTTTGACTTACTGGATGTTATTTCCATGATATGAACCATCAACGCTATTTTGATTGTAAAGATGTACTCAAAAGCAAAGAAAGTATTGACTATGAGTGAAAAATGACCCTCTAGAATAGCTCCATAATAGTCCAAGATGTCTATACTTTGGGACGTATGTGAGTGTAGTGTGTGTGTGTGTGTGTGTGTATGCTCGAGCATCTGTGAAATCCATGAGTATTCCTCAATTGCTCCACAGTTTTAGGTTTGTTTGTTTGTAAATAAAGCCAGGAATCTCTCGCTGAACTAGAGTTCACCTGTTTGCCCAGACTGGCTAATCACTTATCTCCATGGATTCACCTGTCTCTACATCCTACAGTCTCCCAGTACTGAATCACAGGTCATTGCCTGCACCTGGCTTGTATGTGCGAGCTGTGGCCCCACACTCAGTTTCTCAGGCTTAGCTGGCAAGCACCTTACTGACTGAGTCATCTACCTTGCCTTATTATCTATACATTTAATAATGTTGTATAGTCTTTCGTGAATCAATTTAAAGTAGTTGTCTTGTCTGACATGTCTTCTGCTAGAGGAAAAAAAAAAAAACCAGATTTTTAACATCCAAGTTTATAAAATTACTTAAATCCCTCAGATGAAAAAGTTCCATTCTTAGCCAGCTGGTGGTGGCACACACCTTTAATCCTAGCACTTGGGAGACAGATACAGGCGGGTCTCTTGAGTTGGAAGCCTGATCTACAGAGTGAGTTCCAGGACAGTCAGGGCTACACAGAGAAACCCTAACTCAAAAATCCAAGAAACAAAAACAGAGAAAGAAAAAGATAGAAAAAGAAAAGGAAAAAATTCTACTCATGTTTCCTTGGTTCTGATAGATATGAGAATAGTCAACCCGTTTTTTAATTAATTAAAATTAAATCAGATGGATAGAGAAATAGATAAGTAAAAAAACCTTTTTTTTTTTTTTTTTTTTTTTTTTTTTTTTTTTTTTTAAGACAGCCCTGCCTGTCCTAGAACTCAGTTTGTAGAATAGGCTGGCCTCAAACTCAGAAATCTGCTTCCTTCTGCTTGCCTCTGCCTCTGGGGTGTGCCACCCTGTCTGGCTCAACTTTTTTTTTTTTTTTTTTTTTTTAAAGGTCACTGAGCTAACAGGCAGGTAATCTGGGTGCTAGTTTTGGCAGTCATCAGTCATTCAAGGTCTCATTGAGGACAGTCTCAATTTCTTGAGCTGTGAATGAGAGAAATCGGGCTGGATCTCAAAGGACATTTAGAGCCAAACTAATTTATGACACAAGGAATTTGGCCAGGCCTGGATCAACTTTTTATGATAATAAAGAATGAATTCACAAAGCAGAAACATTCAGTAACTGAGCGAAGAGGGCTTTGCCATGGCTATTTGCAGCCAGAACAGATACAATGTGTTTCCTGTCCTTTTCACAGGTTGCCATGGGAAGACCCAGAGCAGAGAGGACAGGGACAGGATGCCCTTCCCTTGCAAGTCACTCACCAGTTTATATCTTTACTTATTTTGTTCTCATGTCCATCGGATCAAAACAAAATTACATTTTTGTTTGTTATGGTGACAACTAAATAATTACTTAATTTCGTTTTCATTTCTTAAATGTTCTTCAAGCACACTCCTTTCTCCGGTTGGTGTCGTGTAAATTTATAGTGCCAATAGTTATCAGGGAGCTCAGAGAGGGAGAACACTGGCAAGTCACCTAGAACGAAAGGATTTTGGTGTGAAGATCAATTGCCCAAGAAATTGGGAAAGCGACAAATGGGTAGGGAAAATTTCTGGGTATTTAGGAGTGCAGTGGAGCAAAAAGGGACTTTGTTCCTTCAGAGTGCAGCCCTTAGGGCTCTGTGACTCTACATGTATGTCAATCTCCTTTTGATGACAAGAACTGTGACATCTATCTAGCTTTATATTCCTGGCATGGAATATTACTGACAATAAAATACTTGTTCAAGCGAATTGAATGAAAACTGCCGCAAAGATGTGAAAAAATGAGATTGAACAGGCAGCCCTTGTTACTGGAGATCTAAAACTTTTGCAGATCTACCGGCAGGATTACTACAGAGAAAGGGACTTTAATAACAATATTTCAGACTAAGTTTTAAACTAGGAATTAGAAGAAGCCCTCATGGCAAGTGTCGAACCTTAGCAGAAAGACAGAAAGAGGACCAGAGTGCCTCCTCCTAAGGGAAAACTGATCTGTTAAACACTGAGCCCCTCTGGGGATGAAAGGTTGGCTCGATGACAACCCTTGGTTCAGGGGTGTTGAGGCTTTGATGAACCCCCAAATGGGCGACGAGGGGGCAGGCGACCGGATGGCTTGCCCAGAGCCTATTTCTTAACAAAACGACCAGGAAGCCTTAAACTAAGTGCAGCTGGGGCTGGTACTTGGCGTGATAACTTCCGCGTGTGAGTATGCAACAGGGAGCGCCGCCCGCGAACTTCCGCATGAAGAGAGGTTGCTGCGGTGCGACCCTAGGGGTATCGGCTGGCCGCACTGCCGAAGAGGAAACCCGCGCAGCCGGGAGGGGAGGGCGTGGCGAGGAAAGGGCGTGGCTTCAGTCCCGCCTCCGAGAGGAGCAGGCCTACCGGCAAGCGGGGTTCATCAAGCCCCGGGACTACATTTCCCGGCAAGCCCCGCGGGCCGCAGTTGACCCACTTCCCGGCCCGTCACGGGCTCGCCCGGCCCCCGCGCCCGGGCGGCTGCTCCCTGCTGACTGGGGTGTGGGCGGGGAGCGGCGGAGGGAGGAGGCAGAGCTGGCCGCCGCAGTTTGCCGCCGCTGCTGGGCGCCTAGGCAGAGCTCCCCGGGCTTCGTGAGGCCGCCATGGACGAGCAGGCGGGGCCCGGCGTCTTCTTCAGCAACAACCACCCGGGAGCTGGCGGTGCTAAGGGGCTCGGGCCTCTGGCGGAGGCTGCAGCGGCCGGAGACGGGGCGGCTGCGGCGGGGGCGGCCCGAGCTCAGTACAGCCTCCCGGGGATCTTGCACTTCCTGCAGCACGAATGGGCCCGCTTCGAGGTGGAGAGAGCCCAGTGGGAGGTGGAGCGGGCGGAGCTGCAGGTAACGACCCTCCCGGCCTGGCGGTCTTCATCCCGCCTCTTCTCTCTCTTCTGCCCCGCCCCGGACCTTTCGCCCCCCCTCCCCCAGCCCGCTCGCGTCCCCTCCCCCTTGCCTCGCGCCCATCACTTTCCAGACTCTCATCCCCCTTCCTCCAGTCACCTATGACTTTTGCTGGTCCCACTTCCTTGAGCCTGCTTTCCCACTCCTTCAGATCCATTTACCCTCCCGGCGCCTTTTAGTCGGCTGTTTCCCACTCTCAACTCCCGTGCAAATTCCCACTGTTTGCCATGCCACATCTTGGGTTGTCCGTCTCTTTCGGTTTACCGCTTGGGTTGACAGTAGTTTTGAGAGACTCCAAGCAGATCATCCTGGCTCAACCTGACGCACCCGATGTCTAGAGACGTTCCTCTCAAAAAGGTTTTGGCAGTTGACTACTGTTCACTCTGCAAGGAAGGTGACCAGAGAAAGCAACACAAGTTGTGTCAGTGAGGCCTCGGCTTTCCGCGAGAAACTGACATAGGGCTAGAGTGTTGCTAGCAGTATCAGCTCCAGTTTTATGTCTGAAAATGTTTCCCTTTCTGCTCTTTCACCCCATCTCACATTTGGTTTAGATTCATGGGTTACGATGAGGGACTTGACTGATGGGAGTCAGAAAATGGGCAGAGGTGGTATGCCTTTTCGCAGAATCTAAAACTTCCCAAGAGTTGGTTTTTATGTTCAGTGCTGTGCAAGCTTCACATATGTAAGGGGCCTCAATGCTATGGTGTCCCCTTGCATGACCTACAAGATAAAGCATGTCTATCTGAGAAGGGCTGTTGTAGGCCAGAAAAGCATGAAAGGTTGATACTGACCATTCTGAGTTGGTAAGTAGGTTTTCTGTGACTGTTTATAAAACTTCCAACACACGCACTAATTTCCAGAGGAGCTCAAAGAGCTGAATTGTTGTGCCTCTCTGTTTTATGGGCTAAGCCTATATGCTTATGAAATTTGAGTACAGTTTTAGTTTGTTTGTGAAGCACTTGAAGTGTGTTCCTTTTTTGGTCCTTTTTTTTTTTTTTTTTTTTTTTTTGGCACAAAAAATAAAGAGAAAGAAACATGCTGAAGAGACTCCTTTGCAGAAGCAGACTACTTTGGTGAGGCTCATGTGGCCACAGGAGCCAACAGAAAAAGTTAGAGTAAATAGGTCTATGATAAAGGCCAGCTCTGTGACCTTGAGGAAGTTCTGTGACCTCTCTGAGCTTCAGTTTCATCCTTTACTTATTCAGCACATGCTCAGGGCTCATTGAATGCCCGCCTGTGTATCCAGACTCTGATTAACAAAACTGAAAAGGCTGCTGTCCCCATCATGGAACTTCTGTTTTAGCCAGAAGGCGACCGGTCAGTGGATATAGCTGTGTCAGATAGCCTATAGTTACCTCTTCAAGGGACAATAAGAATACAGGAGTATAGTCAACTTTTGGGAGGTGGGTATGGACAATTGAATGAAGTAAGGAGTGGCCTATATGGTCTCTTCTGTTTCTGCAGTTACATGGTTTGTATTCTTTGCTGACTTTTTTATTCCTACTGTTAGGTATAAGTCTATTTGATACTTTTAAGTCTTCTTGTGATGACTGATCTTGAACCCAACCAAATGGCTGAGAGAGTACACAGAAAGTCTGATGCTTAGACACTTACCTTCTACTGGCAATGCATTCTGCAAATGAGCTTATGGAGTTCAGGTCCAAGGGACCGGAATGAGGACTGACTCTCATGCATGGTTGCTAGAAATGATTTTTGTTTGCTTCTTTTAGCGTATTTTATGTTTAGGGACTGTAAAACAAATGACACTAATCTGGTAAAAACAAGCAATAAAACAGTGTTTGCCTTCCTATGTGTAGGTGTATGAGGATTTACAGAGTAGCCTATGTTTGTTCATTTTATTCTCTAAGGCTTAAATTCTACAGTTTATCTGTAAATTTAATTAGTCTTTAATTTTTGCACACTCATCCAAATTAACTTCAGGTAAGTTTCCTATTGTTGCTTATATTAAGGACACTACTTAATTTTTTTATAACAGCTTTTATGTTCTAGAGAAAGTTTAAAAAGTCAATAGAATATTTTGTAAATATAACAAATATTATTATTGCAGGGTTTGCAATAATGTATGATATTTGTATCATTAACAGAGTTAAAAAATTTTAAAATCATGTGCTTTTAGATCAACATTATTCTCCCTTTCTGTGCCATTGAGCTTTTCAAAAAAAAAAAAAACAAAAAAAAAAAACAGCCAGGCGGTGGTGGCGCACGCCTTTAATCCCAGCACTTGGGAGGCAGAGGCAGGTGTGGATTTCTGAGTTCAAGGCCAGCCTGGTCTACAGAGTGAGTTCCAGGACAGCCAGGGCTATACAGAGAAACCCTGTCTCCAAAAACAAAACAATACAAAAAACAGAAAACAGTATGAAGTAAAAGATTTAAGTGAGTTGTGATGACACATGCCTGTATCCTTTTAATTTTTAAATGTCTTCCGAAACCATTAACACCAAAGTCAACAGAAGTGCCTTTATGGTTCAGTCTCATTTATCCCTGCAGGAACCTGTCAGTCCTGCTCTTTCAAGTTGTCAGGGCTGAGTTGTGAAAGGCAACCCAAGTTCTCATCTGTCTGGGCAGCCCTTGTCACTTCCTCCCTCTTTTAGATGCTGGGAATGAGAAAGGAGTCACAGCCTCTCACAATTTTTTTATTTCTTTTTTCCTCCTTTCCAGTGTTAGTTACTAGATCATCCCCCCACCAACCATGAGAGTTGGTGATAGAGAGAATAGAAAATATCAAGGTATTACTAAGTTTTGTGTTTGAGAAAGGAATTGAAAGAATACTAATAACATTTGAGAGGGGTTTTTTCCCCCATGTATGAGACATGGTGCCGGAGACCCCAAAGAAGCTTGCATCCTAATCAGTGTGGTGGTAGGGAGGAGACTCAGACTTATTTGAGAGGGAGATTGATTTTCTTAGAACAGCCTGTGAAGATTCAGCAGCAAATGTGGAGAGTTATGAAGTAATAAGAACCTGAGGCTTAGTCATTTGAAAATTACTTACAGGAAGGCAAACATGTAAATAAAATAAGGTAACCGTAGATTTTGGTGATGTGTGTGGAAGTAGAGGAGGCTTCGGTTCTGTCTAGGATTGTTTAGATCGCCTAGTAGAGGACATGTGCTATAGAGGCTCTGGGCTGGAGTGTTTATGCATCTAGATTTTGGCACTAATGATTCGTATCTCATTTAGCAAATATTTTTCAAGTATATACTTCATGCCAGGTCCTGTTTTAGGCATGGAGAAGATACAAGATCTTATCTCGTGAAATTTAAATGATAGGGTCAGATAAACAGTGATGAATACCTGCTACTTTACCTGCTCTGGTAAAGTAAAGGGGTAGGAAGTAAGTCATCACAGACCAAGAGTTATTGAGCGGAAACCTTCCAAGGCCATACCTGAGGTCCAAAAAGAGTTAAAACAGCCAGGAGGAGGGAGGATGCTTAGAACATCACTGGGACAACAATGGGGTAAGTGTAGCTGGAGAGGAGGAGGAGTGGAGGAAATGATGCCTCCTGTGAAGACTGAATTTTGGGTGCGTGTGGTGGCACAGGCCGACATAGGAACACAGGTTCAAGGCTGTTCTGGGTTATGGAGGGATTTCAAGGATGACATGGACTATTAGTGGGTCTAGCTTCAAATACAAAAATACAAAAGAGGACTGAGACCACAGCTCAGTGGTAGCGGGTTTGTCCAGAGTATGCAGGGCTCTAGGTTCAACCCCCTGTACCAAGAAAATAAACTACCACTGGGCTTCACCTTGGCGGATTGGGCAACCATTGGAATGTATTGACAAAAGGAGCATCTTTAAAATGAACCCTTGGCAGGAATTAAGAATACACCCCAGGAGGTAGGTGGGTAGAAGCAGGGAGACTGTTTAGGAGTCTGTTTTAATTAATTGAGGCTTAAGTTGAGAATGAGAGGTAGTGCTGAGGTTCTTAGCATACATTTTGTTGATGTATCATTAAAACATAGTAGGTTCTGAACACAGGAAGATAACTGACTAGCTAGTGTGCCATGGGTAGGAGGTGAGGTGTGAAGAAAAGGGGACTGAAAACAGTTCAACGCATTGCTCCTGAACACTTTTGAAGGATAGCTGAGATCTATTGAGCATGTAAATGAAAAATGCAAAAACTTTAAAAATGGTTGCTTTCCGTTAATTACGGTAATTATTTCCCATCTCACAAAATGCAACAATGACGTAGACCTGTTACTAAATCTATACTCTAAACATACTATTATATTTCATGCCTATAAAACATATTTGCCAAAAATATGACCTCTCAGAGCCTTAAATTACCTTGTGAGAATTAAGTGAGATTATTTTCAAGTCTCTAGTAGATGCCTGGTGTGTAGATCAAGTGCTGAGTGAATGGTAGGAAATACACAATGTCACTTTTTCTCATGTTTACTGCCTCTGAGAAAATACTAATCTTCAGTCATAAACTCATCTTAGACCAGACCACGATGGTGCCTTCCTGAGACCATGTAGTTTAACATTCAGGGTCTGGTGCTGGCACTAAAGCCATTTAACAGAAATAAATGGTAGCAGCTAAACTTCAGTGAACACAGTCACTCACCTTTGCATTACATCTTGGATAACAAATTGTGCACATTTGTAACCATTTTATACAACAAACTGATTTATCTTTTTCTTTAAACTACTTTTAAATTTGGAACAAATGAATCCTCATTATATTTTGTGAATGGGTTTTTGAATTCTATTCATATCTCTGATAATTTCATAATCTTTAATTAATATTTTTGGAAAGATTACAGGGTTTTTTAAAACTCCTTTAAAACATATCCTTTTGCCATTTGAGTTCAGTGTTTCTTCACCTTAATGGCAATCTTAGAATAATCTGTTCCCTGGGTCTCATCCAGACCAATTGAATCAGAATCGTAGGAATTATGGCTTTAGCATTAGCATTTTCTTGAGCATTTTAAAAAAAGATTTATTTATTTTATGTGTATGAGAACACTGTCACTCTCTTCAGACACACCAGAAGAGGATATCGGATCCCATTACAGATAGATGGTTGTGAGCCACCATGTGGGAATTGAACTCAGGACTTCTGGAAGAGTAGTCAGTGCTCTTAACCACTGAGCCATCTCTCCAGCCCTTTATGAGCAATTTTTTCTAATATGTAACAAAGATTGAAAAGAAATGCTTAGTTTGCCGGGCGGTGGTGGCGCACGCCTTTAATCCCAGCACTTGGGAGGCAGAGGCAGGCGGATTTCTGAGTTTGAGGCCAGCCTGGTCTACAGAGTGAGTTCCAGGACAGCCAGGGCTACACAGAGAAACCCTGTCTCGGAAAAAAAAAAAAAAGAAAAAAAAAAAAAAGAAAAGAAATGCTTAGTTTTAAACTATTCTATTCTTTTCTCTCTCTCTCTCTCTCTCTCTCTCTCTCTCTCTCTCTGTCTCTTTCTCACACACATACACATACGTATACATACACACACACACACACACACACACACACACTGTGTATATAAAATTTGGCAGTTTTCAACATGTGTTGGCATTTAGTATATGGATGGCTTTTTATAGAATATGCGATATAATTTCTGTTAATTTCCATTGTTCTTTCTGATGATAGCTAACATTTTATTTTTAGGCAGTAGCCCATTATCATTTGAATCACCTCCTACTGACTGAAATATATAATGACAGAGTAATCTGGAATGAACTTTGGAAGTAACTCCAAACTTTTTAAGTAACAAGAGAGGTTAAATGACCAAGAATGAAGTAGGTTTTGTATAAGCCCTGTCACTTTTGTCTCCAGATATTTTGACAGGCTTTTTCTTTTTCTAAAGTCTTTTCAGATTCTTTACCTCCTCTGCCACCTCTCCCTCTTCCTTTTTTTGTCTTCTTCCTGTAGATTCAACCCAGGGCTTGGCATATGCTATGCACCCCCTCTACCACTAAGCTGAACGCAGCCTCAGTGTCTCTGTTAAGAATTCTTAAAACTTTCTGAAGTAATCATAGTGATACTTACTGTTTTTCTTTTTATCTAAAAAACTTTTAGAGACTTTAATGTGTTTTTGTGGCTTTCTGCTTTGTTGGATACATTTACATTTTCCCTCTGTCTTTGGTATTTTTGTCTTCCGTTAATTTTTGGGAGTATGGGTTTCTGTTTGCTTTGGATTTTGTTATGCTCTAAATCTCATTATCTTACAGAGTATCTGACTATAATTTCTTTAGATAGACCCTCCGCTGTGTTTTCTTGCCCTCTTGGGTTTTAGTGTTCATGCATCTTAGGCCTTCCTTCTCCTCTTCTCTATGCTTTTCATCTTTATATTTCCACTGCTTTATTCTGGCTAATGTATTCTGAGTTTTCTTTCAGTCCATCATTTCCATCTTCAACTCATTTCAGCCTGTTGTGGTTATGCAGTGAGTTTTAGCTCGGGTCATTTTGACATTCATTTTGGTTCCTTTTGCAGATTGGTTCTTGTTGAATTCTTTGATGGTGTCTTGTCCTTTGCATATATTTCCAGGATATCCTTTTAAATCCCTGTATGTGTCACTTTTAACTTGATGTCTCTGCAGTTCTTAGGTTTGAGTGGACTGTTCCGGTTGCTCCTTGCTCACAATGACTGTTCTTTTGTATTTTTGCCTTACTTATCTCAGTGTACTGCTCACTGTCCTTGGAAAAGTATAAGAATATTCCCAGTTTTCAAAGGTTCTGTATTTGCTTTTTTTAATAGATTATTAGTAATTGGAAGCATTATTAGTCCAGCCACTAGTTTAAACAAAAGTCATTGCTTGAGGCATTTGGACCACTGGTCTGATGAGATTGGGTTGCAAATATATTTGAGAACAAATACACTCACTGTCTTTGCCTGATGATTATAAACCTGTTAGTGTCTTATCTAAATGTAAAGTTTGCCATCTGTCAGACATCCAGTCTGGATGGGCTGGGTTTTTTTTTTTTTTTTTTTTTTTTTTTTTGCCATTTGTTTTCTTTCACCCTATTCAAGCTGACATTCAGATCTGTTTTGCTGGGTCTGTATATGGATGCTCTTATTTCCTGATCTTATTAGGTTCTGACAGAATCTTTAATTTGGACCAGATAATTTTTTGCCATCTTGTCAATTTTATGTTTCTTTAAATAAAATTACAATATTTTGTCCAGAATTTTTAGCTGTTTTCAATAGAAAAAGTTGCTGAATTCTTTGGTTTTAGTTTCAAAATCTAGTAAGAATGTCCTCAATATGTATCTTGGGGAAAAAAAGTCATACTCAAAGCACTCCTTTACATTAAGAGATATGCCTGTTTAATCCTAACCTTTCTTTTTCTGTTGCTTTGGTTTTCCTTTGCTATAAGGTCTTGCTCTGTAGCCCAGTCTGCTCCAGCATACCGCCTCCTTCTGCTAAGTGCTGGGTTATGTATGCAGCACACCCACATTTCTCTATTCACAAATCTTTGAATTCTAGTAGCAGGGAAGATCACAGTTTTCCTCCAAAGGAGTTGTCCTTTAGGCAGATTTTAAAACAAGAAATTCTTCACTTTGTGGTCTTTGAGAACTGTCTCAGAGGCCAAATAATCTGGATAGATTTCCCTTTACTACTTCACGCAGCTATGCTGTTTGATTTATGAAATCTGCTAATTTTGTTCAAGTTTCATTTTTGGGCCATTTAAAAGAAAACAAACAAACCTTGCCCTTGATCCTTGGAGATTCTTACCTGGGTTGCCTCTCCAAATGATGACACAGTCTTTAGCCATCATACCTTGGGAATGCAACCGATATGTGGCCCTTAGAACCAGACAGCCCCTCACTTAAGACTCTCAGTTTTTGTGGACTTCTCTTTTATTTATAAACTGTTGGTGATGACACACAAATCAAGCAGGGTAGTTAAAGGGTTTAAGAAATAGAAGTATGGGCCAGTGAGATTGCTTACCTGTAAATTATGCTTCCAAGCCCGCCAGCCACAGTAGGATTGCTGGAGCCACATGGTGTGAAGGGAGAACCAACGGCTGGCTGGCTTCTAGCTTTTAGCTTCTACATTGGAGCATGCTTCTGTGTTTGCTCATGATAAACATGAAGTGTATGATATTGTAGGTGTACATGGACGGTCTAGTCGGTTAGCTCTACTTGATTGAGGTATCTCTGGACAGAATGCATTAGTTTATATTGTCTATTTAGCATGTTTTAGAAGCCTAAAGTTTAAATGACTCAGTTGTCATAGTAGCTGCTGGCCTGTCTTTGCCCTGTATGGTTTGAGGCGATGATGCTAAAGATGGCAGTAGTAGGTGGTGCTAGCTTGTGTGCACTGGGCAGGGCAGGAGGACAGGGCAGTTGAGCAAGAATGTTTTATTTAAGCATTTGTAACTATAGATTTCTAGAGTGTCTTTCCCAACCCTGCATTTCTACTTATTTTCTGTCCTGTTCTTTAGACTAAGAATATTTTGCCCTTTAAGGAAATTTAGAATATAAGTAGTCTCAGGTGGTATAGACTTAGTTTGAACTGAGTCTCAGTCCCTAATCCAGGGCCTGTTTGCTGTACCAAGGACTCCCATTTTATTGATTTCTCTGTGTAGTTGCTTCTGGTGTCAACGAACCTGGTAAATCATAAGATAAATAACATTTGAATGGCTATTAAAATATAAATTCTCATCACTTGAAAAAGTTTTTTTCTTCAACTTGGAGAGTTAATGATACACAAAATAAATTATGTTGTTAGGGTCTCAAAATAAGTCTTAAATAATTTGTGTTTCTCAAAAGTATTTAAGTATGTTATCTAGAGCCTACTCCACTCCATGTGGCTCAGGCTGATCTTAAAACTTTATGTAGTACAGAATGACCTCTGACTTCTGATCCTCCTGCTTCCCCTTTTGCATTGCTAGGATTACTGGCATGTGCCTCCATACCTGCTTATATATGCAGTGTTGGAGATGAAACTAGCAGTTTTATTTTTTGTGTAGAGGATACTGAAATGAAACTTTGATTTTCTTTAAAAATTTTCAAATTTGGAGCCTTTGAATTTGTTCCAAGGCTAGTAGTTTAATTAGATACATTAATTAGATTATATAACTATATGTAGTTTAGTATAGTCTTTATGTGTCTATCAGACATCAAATTTTGTATAATATTTTGCTTATTAGGTTTTTTCTTTGCCAGTTTTATGTGTGTTGCGTGAGAGCAGAGTGATAAATATGTCAACTGTGTATTTGCTCTTATGCAGAAAGTTAAGGTTTGACTGATTACATAACGCTATCTGAACAAAATGATGGACTACTGTATTGATATGTAAAGTATTGATATGCTTAGAAGGACGTTTGCTTGCATAGTAAGCTGAAGGCTTCATGAAAAGGAGCACATGGAGTGGGAAGGGAAGCAGGGGACTAGGTAGGAGCTGAGGGAGGTGACGCCAGGGGAGTGGTGAGGAAGTTTGATGGAGTAGGTATTTTGGGTGTGGCAAATACATTCTTGGCATAAATACAGTGGAGAGATCCTTTCCAAGGAAGGGCCCGAGGGAATGTCTCACTACTGATTACACAGGCTCCATTAGCACTCATCTGTATGTGATAGAAATTGGACCCAATGCAGAGTATCTGCTTTGGAGAAGCAGACCTGACGTCAGATTCCACAAGGTGATACCATTTCTCTTGATGGAAAAGTACAGCACTGGATGAATTGTTCTCAGTTTTTATTGTTTTGCTTATGCTTCCTAAATGAGAAGGTTGGGCAGTGAGCAAAGGAGCTTAAATTATAGGCACAACCCAAACCTGCTCCTAAGGAATGCAGATTCCTATAAGGCTAAGAGGAGGGACAAGGAGGAGCCTGGAGATTTGGGTCAACACAGTTAATGAACTTGAAAGAATAGGGTTAGTCAAGGAAGGCATCTTCCGTCCTGTCCTGTCAGTGAGTCAGATCACTGCTGTGCTTGCTGTCTTGATCACCCTCTATAAGCAGTAAAGATTTGTTTATTGAGTACCGTGTGTCAGGTAAATTGCTTAGTACTTTACACTTACAATTTATTTTAATCTTATAAAATCCTACGTAAAAGGTATTAGTCATTTCCCAATAAACAGGTAAAAAAAAAATTGAGAAAGAGTAAATGTTATGCCATAGCAAAAAGGTTAATGATGGTTCTGGGCACAGGAAGTAGGAGGAAATATTTTGATAATTTTCACTTTCTTTCATACTTCGTGGTCAGTGTATAGAAATCTTCTGCCTTCTAAATTCTTATCATCATCAAGATTCAGTTACTTTCTCTGGAAAACCTGTTTGGCTTCTACACACAAAGACTATTGGGTACTTTGAGAATCGGTATAAACCAGAAGCATTTAATATAGTCCAGATTGGTCGATGATCATGTTGCTAGAAAAGATTTTCAGCATAATATCCTTAGAATTTTAAGTTAAAATATATTTGTATAGTTATTTGCTAATGTAAGACTAGGTTTACTTACCCTTCACTTATTTTAAAGAATACCAGCTAAAGGGGCTAGAAAGGCGGCTCACTGGTTAAGAACACTGGCTACTCTTCTAGAGGACCGTGGGTCGATTCTCAGCACCCACATGGTGGTTTATAAACATCTGTAACTTTAGTCTCAGGAAATCTTCTGGTCTCTAAGGGTACTACATGCATGCATATAGATATATATGCAGGCAAAACACCATACATAAAAATAATAAATAAATGTTTAAAAAAATACCACTTACAGTTCTGTGTTTTCATTCCTGAATAAGCCACAAATTACACAGTTTATGATTTTTGGTTTTGGTTTTCTTTCAGTAAAGCACACTGAATGAAAACGTCTTGGGATTTTTGTGGCCCTTTCCCTGGTGTTAACACAGGTGTTTCTTCCACATCTGTTTTGATAACATTATTTTTAGTGGCTCTTCCTTTCCTGCCTTCCCAGAATCCTCCTATCCATCTATCCACCTCTGCCTTCTTCCTTCTTCCTTTCCCTCCCCCTTCCTAAGTCATCCTGTTAAACGCAATTAGATCATAACATGAACATTTTTGACAGGAAAACCAGTTGACTTTTTTGTTGTTTTGTTTTTTTGAGATAGGGTTTCACTGTAGCCCTTGCTGTTCTGGAACTTGTTCTGTTGACTCAAGAGATGTGCCTGCCTCTTGTCTCTGGAGTCCAGGGATTAAAGGTGTGTACCACCAGGCCCAGCCCAGTTGACTCTTGATAAGTGTATACAATTCTGTGGCAATCAAAGCATATGGAAGAACTATAGAGAATGGCTATTACTGTGACTACATAACATGCTCTGGGCTTTGGACAGTGTTCTACCAAACAAGAAAAAAATACTGGTTAATCTATAAGTTGGTTAACAGAGACTCACGGTGGAACGTCTGTCATACTGTCTCTCTCATATTCTGCATAGTTGTTCCTTCATAGACTTCTGAGTTACAGAGGTTTTTATTTTTGAAGGTCCAGCACAGTGACTGGCACATAGTTGCTCAATAAATTCTCCTCCTTCTTTCTTCTTTTGTTTTTTTGAGACAGCATTTCTCTATGTAGTCCTGGCCATCCTAGAACCCATTCTGTAGACCAAGGTGACCTTGAACTCAGAGATCTACCTGCCTCTGCCTCCAAGTGCAGATTAAAGGTGTGAGCCACCACTGCCCAGCCCTAATAAATTATTAATTGGATGAATCTCATATTAGGTTATAGTAGTATTGAATATGTATCAACACGAACATGTGTACATGTTTATTTTGGGTCCCATCAAATTTTTATTCTTAATACCAGATCATATGTCTCAGACATCTGTGATATTTATGTTTTCCGTGACTGTACTAAATGTACAGCATACACACTGTTATTAGGCAAATACTTTATTCCTTTTGCTCCTAAGTAGTTCTACCATGTGACTTCCGCCAGAAAGAGCCATTTGAAGCAAGGCCCGTCTGCATTCTTGTCATGCAGAGACATTTTGCCAGGGTTCATTTCAGGAATGCCACTGGCTTCATAACTGCTGCTGGATGCTACTGCAGTAAATGGCTGCAAATGGGTGATTTTGTTTGTGATAGTTGTGAATAAGGATTGTTTTCCACAACCCCCTCTTACATGTTGAACTCTGACCATCAGGAAATGCCTTTGGCATCATGTCCTAAAAATCTTTATGATCCACAGAGTCCTGTAACATTTTACTCTTCTCCTTTTTTTTTTTTTTAAAGTCCACACCCTCAAATTTCCCATGTTTCTTATTCTTTCTAAATAGTTAGCTGCATATTTTGTTTCTCTGTGGTCTGATTTTAAATAGAAGTACCCAAGGCTAGAGAGGAGTTTCTGTCTTGTAGGACTGAGGATGTTGATAAAGGAAGGTTCACTTTTGTAAAATCATCCTGGGCTATGTAGTAAGATCAACTCAGAAGGAAAAGTTAAAAACCAAATAGCTCTCACACTCTCTAGAAAACAAACATCTAGGTATCATTATTTTATGTGTACTTTTAAATTTTTTAAATTTTTGTTTGTATATTGCTTACTAATATATTGCAGTGTTTAATCTTCTTTTGGACTCTGAGCCTTTAGATAAATACTAGAAATTTGTCAGTTGTCCTAAAGTTGGAATGAAACTTTTAGGTCTGAGCCTGCTTTTTTTTTTTTTTTTTTTATTAGAAATGTGCAGGCCAGCCAAGTCAGTGAGACTAAATAAAGCACACCGGACTAAGGAAAAACCCAGGTTGCCGAAGCCTCACAGAGAATGTGCCATCGGGCCAGGCTTTTGTGTGTGCTGTGTAGTCTAGTTACAGGGAATGCTTGAGACATCCTTTCCTGACTCCGGGATAACATAGTGAGACCCCTCTTCCAAAAAGGAAAAATGTGGCACTGTAGAATTTTTAAAGTTCAAAAATGTTTTGTACTTTTTCTTCCTGGCCTCTTAGGTTATGTTATCTTAACTTTCCCATTTAAAAACCAGTGAACTGGCAACAACAATGGAAACCCCTTTCTCAGCTCTGCTGTTGGTTGTCAGTACCGCCTTTGGTCCATTTCTGCTTGTTTGTCTAAATTTCTCCCAACAGACCATAATTTATCATCTTCAGGTATTTTTCTAGTGTTCTCTTGTATCATTTTTTTTTTCACTTCCTTTGTTCTTTCAGGTTACTGTTTCTCAGTCTCTTGTGACTTTGTTTACATTTCTCTATGAAGCTTGCTGAACACACATCCTTCCCCCCCATACACTGGTTTAAGAGTTGCTACTGTAGTGGATTCCTTTTCTTAGAATATCTTTTACATCATTGCATCTCTAGCTTTGCCGATACTTTTCTTCAGTTGAAACCTGACATGCCCAGCTTTTGCAAATGTTGGAGATGACCTATTACTTGATTTGATCAGCTATTTTAAAATCATTTTTCCAAAGCTAGCTGACACTCATTCTCTTACCCAGCCCCTTAATCTTGGTTCAGTTCATTCAATCTTTGGCTTTCTTGTACTCTTTCAGTCATGCATTGGCATGTGAATGCTTTGTATTTCTTAGAACATTTTCAGTTATTTTGTTCCCAATACTCCTGTCCTTAGCAATTCATGTCCTGTGATTAAAGCAAGGGTCTTCCTAAGTTTTTGTTTTTAGCTTCTCTGGTGGACAGGATCTATACTTTCCTGCCTCCTAAGCAGCAAAATACGAATTAAAAATTGATTGCTTCAAATATTCTTTTTCATTTTTTCCCTAGTATACATTTTAAATCTCTCATATAATAAGTCTGTTAACATTTCCTACTTATTAGAGTACTATTTTTAAACTGGAGTACTGTGATCCTTTTACATATAAGCCATATCCACTTTAAGTACTTGTTTTGTTTTTTGCCCCTTAATATGCTACCTTACCCTGTTTAATTGCTTCTTCTAATCTGTTCAATTGATTTAGGTATCTATTGAGCATCTGCTGATAATACATGCAGGATGTAGACTTGGGATGTAGCAGTTAAGAGCAGGGACCATTCTCGTCCCCTTTAGGCTTTAGCAGTTTCCTTTGTACCTCAAAAAATTACCTCCAGTACTTATCATAGTATGTGTAATGGTGATGTTATTAATACAATGTGTTCATATATTGAAATAGCACAATAGCCCACAAATATATACAGTTTAAAAAGTGGGAATTGGCTAGGTGTAGAGGTGCACACCTGTCTTTAATCCCAGCAGAGGCAGGCCGAGGCAGGCAGATCTTTTCAAGTTTGTGCTCAGCCTGGGCTACATAGTGAATTCTAGGCCAACCAGGACTACAGAGTGGGAGCCTATTTTTAAAAAGTGGGGGTTGGGGATGAGGGCAGAGATTACATAATAATATAAAAATAGTGGTATTAAAATTAATTGTTTGGGGAGATTAGAGAGGCACCTCTGCTCCTAAAATACACACTGCCTGGAGAATGCAATCATTATATTGGAGGATGAAGAAGTCTTTAGGCAAATGGCTGTTTTTGTCATCTTTGATGCAATAAAAATTAAAATATTAGTCAAACTAATACTATATAAGTTCAGTTGTATTTCACTAATCTTGTAAAGGACAGGAACAGAATACAAAGAAACAGAAATTGTAAAAAAAAACTGACTGATTGTCCTGGAGTCAGTTCTTACCCAGCTCCCGTCCTCCTGCCATCCTCATGTGACAGACAGTATGGACTGAGCACCTTACAGGCTCTTTCTAGTGGACAGAACGCAAGATGCTCAGGAAAGTTGAACTCTCTGTTGTGGTCGCTTGTGTTTTAGCTGAATAACTCGGACTGATAACATTTTACTTCTGTGTATACTTCTGTGTATCAGGCTTGCTAGGCAGCCAGTCTAGCTGAATCAGCAAGCTCCAGGTTCAGTGAGAGACCTTGGCTCAAAAAATACAGTGGAAAGTTATTGAGGAAAAGACTGAGCATAAACCTGGCTTTCCCACTTGTGTGCATGAACATCAGGTTGTAAACTGAATTGGTTACATCATTGGCCTCAAGATTCAGGGCCACTTTACCTGAACTTGAGTTTTCCAAGTTTTTATAATTGCCCTGCTTTTACAACATACTTAGAATAGGGAAGCTCTTACAAAATACCAGTACTTTATGCTGATCTTTTGTTATTGCTGTTATTTTTGGAGGATGACCTTCTATTGGAGGAATATTGTTGGGTTTCATGGACTCAATTTATATCCTGCCACTTTGCTTAATCTGTGTATGATTATCAGAATTTTCCTGTTTCCTTGGGTATGTTACATACATAATCATTCAATGTATAAAACTTTTTTTTTTCACGTTTTCTCTTGAATAATACATGTATATAGTTGCATAAATGTTTCTCTTCCTATATTAATGAAAGTGATAATAGCTGTCTGGATTAAGTATTTTCCTCAAGTGTTGTTCTGTGTTTTAAAGTAGGTGGTGCTAGTCCATATCTGAAAGGCATAATCTTGGTTGCTACAATTCTGAATGTTGGAATATGGAAAGATCAAAATTTCTAAAATTTAAAAAACTCTAAAAATGACAATCCAAAGAAGTTAAGGTTCTTAATGTTGTAGTTCTGGAAGTTGAAGTCATGAAAACCACAATTCCTAAAGGAAATGAAAGGTTACATAAGAAGGGTAGAGAGCTGGGAGTGTAGCTCAGAAGTAGAAAGCTTGTCTCACACTGTGAGACCCTACATTTGATCTAACATTACGTTTAGAAAGAGCTGTGAATGGCTCAGCTGGTAAAGTGCTGCCACCCAGCTTGAGGACCTGAGTTTCCTGGAGGCCCACGTGCTGAAAGAGAGAACTGGTTCTCACAGGTTGTCTTCTGACCTCCACAAGCACACCCACATTTAAAGAAAAGAAACAAGGGAAGAAACCATCCTAGTCTGGGGAAGGGATTAATACTTTCATGTTGTATGCTTGGATACCTGAATCATTCAGGTGTAATATATGTATCTATGCAGAGATTCTATTGTATGTTGATCCTGGTTGTGTGTGGTAGAGTTGGGTCTTATGGCTTTGATTCCCCCAGTAGCTACATTGACTTATATCCCTACCTGCAGGAGTGTGAGTGTTCTCCAGTTTCTCCCTAGCACACTTTTGTTTTCTTGATGCTGGTTAGTTGTTCAGATTGGAGAGCGATGGAACATCAGTAGAGTCTTGGTTTTCCGATCCCTTAGGGTGGTGAACATTTTTGTTTGTTTGTTGGCCATTTGTGCTTCCTTAGAGAAGTGTGTGTCTGACTTGTTTGCCCATTTATTAATCAGATTTTTATTACTTTTGGTATTTGAATTCTTGAATTTTCTCTCTATCCTACATAACAATCATCTGTCAGATCCCAGCTGGCACAGATTTTCACTCTCGTGTCCTTTGTTTCACAGCCCATTTGTGGTTCCTGTTAGCTTTTCTTTGTTAAGTGTTTTCAGAACCTCCTCTGCCTGTGTGTTGAGTGTTTCCTTGTGATTGCTCCAGCAGCCTTGGAGCTTCAGGTTTTACATAGACCCTTTAATCCATTCTGAATTGATTTTTGCACAGGAGGAAAGGGATCTAGTTCCACTAGTTTACATTTCGTTTTGCAGCGTGATTTGTTGAACGAACAGGTTTGACTTTGAGCATGACTTGTTGAACACAAATCACCTACCTTCACTCCTCTCTTCTCTTTTCTTTCCAAGCTGTTGGAGGTGGAATTGTTTTCCTTTCTTCTTTTACAATATGATTGTCATTGCTATGATAAAAATACCTACTCATGTTCATGTTTTGTTTTATATCCAGCTAGTAACTGAAGGTATCATCACATCACATTTTTTTTTTTTAATCAAAAGACTTAGATTGTCCAGTGTGATATTGCAGATGACTGTAAAGCCTTATCAGAGTGTATGGAACTACTTATTTATTTGCTTGGCTATTAGTCTGTTTCCATGTGAATACAGTTAATCTACTCATAACTCCTATGCTTTCCTATCATTTCTCCACCTTATATTTACAAAAAATGTATTGCTAAATGTATTAAGTAACATAACATGTGAAATATTCTGATGTTTTATGTATTTCTCAAATAAACCCCCATATAAAAAGATAAACATTTTTTAAAATAATTTAAACTTTTCCAAGAATCATATTTTTGGGCTGAGTATTGTGGCAAATGCCTTTAATCCCAACACTCAGGAGGCAGAGGCAGGAATATCTGTCTGAGTTTGAGGTTGGCCTGTTTTACACAGCCAGTTCCAGGCCATCCAAGGCTACATAGTGAGAACTTGTCTCAAAAAAAAAAAATTATAATTTTGAAATTTGTACCATTTGGCAATTCTTAACATTTGGAATTATGGCATATAGATTGTGTCTATTCAAGATTATAGCTCAAATTTTAGGACATGAACAGATGAGTTACCACCAAGATGTTCTAGAACCATTGTTATACATTGTGTAGATTAATTTTTTTTTTTTTTTTTTTTTTTTTTGGGTTTTTTGAGACAGAGACAGGGTTTCTCTGTGGAACTCTGTAGACCAGGCTGGCCTCAAACTCAGAAATCTGCCTGCTTCTGCCTCCCAAGTGCTAGGATTAAAGGTGTGAGCCACCACTGGCCGGCTGATTAATTTTAAAAATAGTATTGTGAGTTTGGGGATATTAGCTCTGTTTTACTAATAAAAGTGGGAGTTTAGCAAGCTTAAATAATTTGCCACCACTAAGTAGCAGGGCTAGATTTGAGAGGATGTGCTGGTATGGTGAATGTTTACTATCCGTCTGGGTGGGCAGCCTTGTGTCAGTACGAGGATTAAGATGATCATAAGGCAGTTAGTTACGTGACACATACTTTGGAAAAGTCACTATGGAAAAGCTGGAAGTGAATTCTGTGTTAGTGGTTTTTCTTTTATTCAGGAAAATACAGTGTTTTCAGATGTTTATTGTAAGAGCAAATACAGTTCCCGTCTTCCAGTCCTCCAGCAGCCCAGGGCTGAGGAGAGAGCTCAGCAGGTAGAGGCGTCCGTCCGAGCCAGATCAGACCCAGCTTCTCCATGTTGTCTTTAAGTCCACAGGTTAAACAGAGGCACACACATACTTAAATGCAGGCACACATATAAATGAAAAAATTTAATAAAGAGTCACCAGAGATTGATAGTCTAATTAGCATGCTAAAACAGGAATAACGGAGGCAGGTAATTTGGCGCATGCCTCTAACTCTGGCACTTGGGAGGTAGAGGCAAGGGGATCTGGAATTTCAAGCTCATCCTTGCCTACATAGTGAGTTTGAAGGCAGTTAGGGCTTCAGGAGACTTTGAAATTTTACAACAGGAGAAAACAGACTGAGGGCTGATATTATCTAGGAAAATAAATGCAAATGGAAAACATCAGATACAGGGTAAGGTTCAGGCCAGACCATCTGGCTACACCTGAATATCTTTTAGAAAGTTTCTCACAGTCTGCTTTTCTCAGTTACTGCTCTTCATTAAGCACATGTCCTTAGTCTTCTAACATTTACTATAGTAATATGTTCCTGTGAGTGATAACCTTGTTTTTCTTCCTTTAGAAAACTAGAATTCTTTTTAAAAATTTACCTTTTTAAAGATTTACGTTTGTTACTTTTAATTATGTGTAGGTGTGTGTGTCTGCCTGTGGGTTTGTGCCTGTGGGACAGGAGCCAGTGCAGTCCAGAGGCATCATATGCCCTGGAGTGACACATGATTGTGAGCCGTATGATGTGCGAACTGAGACCTGAACTCCTGTCCTTTGGAAGAACAGCAAGTGCTCTTAACCACTGAGCCAGCTCTCAGCACTTAGGAAGTTAATCTTTTAAAAGAAAGTACTGTTCACAGCTTACTTTGTAGACTTGTTAAAATAACTCATTTATTCTCTTCGTTCGTATACCAACCTGTCAACTGATTATTGACCTAGCCTTTTTCTTTCCCTCCCCACTCCTGTCCTTCCCCCTCCCACTCTTCCCGCCCCCATTCACTTCCTCTCCCTTACCTTATGTCACTCATTTTTCTTATTGAAACATTTGCTGGCAATAAAATTATATTTAAAAGTACATCTTTTATTCCTCATGCTGACTGTCAGGAGGGGATATTTTCTAACTAGCCTGCTTGTTCCTTTTCTCAGCTCTGTCTTCAGGATGTATACTTAATTAGCTTTCAAGTAAATACTATGATTTCTGTTTAGCAAAGCCTGCCTCCTTTTCCTTTCCTTCTACTTTCTGTTTTCTTTTTAAAGCAGGTCTTGCTGTCGAGCATTGATCAACCTTGTACTGTTGTGTCAGCCAGCTGGGCTTGAACTCATGGTAATTCTCCTGCCTCAGCCTCCATATGGTAGAATTACAAGCATACATCACCATTCCTGACTCTCTTTTCTTCTTAACTGACTTTTTTCTCTCCCCAATTTGTTCTGAATCTTGCTGTCTTGTATTTTGGTATATTGGCCTGGAAAACTCTATCTTAAATTGTGTTCTAAACCTACTTAAGAACATTGATGATGCTGGGCAGTGGTGGCGCACGCCTTTAATCCCAGCACCTGGGAGGCAGAGGCAGGCGGATTTCTGAGTTTGAGGACAGCCTGGTCTACAGGGTGAGTTCCAGGACAGCCAGGGCTACACAGAGAAGAGAAACCCTGTCTTGAAAAACCAAAAAAAAAAAAAAAAAAAAAAAAAAAAAAAAAAGATGATGATTTCTGATGGAGAATTTTTAAATGTTGCCTAAAAATTTGCTTAAAAGATAAAAGATATTATGTTTCATAAAGAACTAGTTGTATATTAATGTACAGAAAACTGTTTTGTTTTCAAGTAGGAAATAGTGTATTTTGTGTTTCAAAGGAGACAGTAGTGTGAACTGGGTCATCTCAGAGTGGAATACTTTGAAATAAAAGGGAGTTATGGAGGGGAGAGACAAAGGTGAAGGCACAGGTGTGGGGAGTCTGTGAAGACAGACTTCACCTAGTCTACAAACAGATATCATAATCACAGACGGTGAATGTTTTAAATAGTAAGCTCAGGCTCTGGAGAATGTCGCCTGAGGTATAGCCCAGGGCAGTAATTGTATTGGCTTAAAACGTTTAGAATTCTTGGAGCTTGCTAATGATAAGCAATACCAACTGTTGCAGAGGCTTTGTTAGTAAGCAAACTTCTTACAACTTAGTTCTCCAGCAATGGAGCAGTGTTCCTCCTTCTCCGCATCCTGGAGGGCCAGCATGTGCTCTCACCTGAGTTTTTGATCTTAGCCATTCTGATTGGTGTAAGGTGGGATCTCAGGGCTGGTTTTTGATTTGCATTTCCCTGATGATTTAGGACTTTGAACATTTCTTAAGTGCTTCTCGGCCACTTGAGATTCTTCTGTTGTGAATCTCTGCAGGTATGTATAAAACTGGCCCAGAAATATTTCTGTGTGGAAAATTTTCATAGGCTCATTAGTTTCTCAAAAGGAAAAGCTTATTGTAGAATAAATATCATATTAAAAATTCACTTTTGAGTAGAATGTGTGTTTCCAGAGGTAAGTGGGCATCCTGCTGTATTTTATTTGTATTTTCTTTTATAATCACTGTTTCTGTCAGTATCTGTTTCTGATTCTCTATGCATGAATTATGCACTACTTTTATATATTTATGTGTAAAATATATATGCCTATATATTTAATACAAGATTTGCTTCTTCTATGGCCAAGTTACCAGACTCACCCTGACCTCCTGTCGCTCCACATTTACTGATGGAGGGGATTGCAAGCCGTTCAGTTGCATTATGCCAGTGATTGTGGTGGACATCAAGTAGGGCTCAGTCAGTATTGCTAAACGAGGGGCAGAGACCCTAACCCCATTAGGAATGCATTGTGAATAGGATTTTTTTTTTTTTTTTTTTTTTTTTTTTTTTGAGAAAGGCCCTTGACATGGGGGCCAGATGTGTTTTGAACTCCATTACTATGTAGCCCAGGCTGGCCTCAAATTCAGGATCCCTCTGCCTCAGCCTCTTGAATGGTGTGATTAGAGGCATGTGTTACGATGCCATCAAGAACATTTTAGTTTTTCTTTTCTATATTCTCCTTTACAACAGTTTAAGCTGGTGGCCAGTAGATATTTCTAAACATGTGATAGAACGTATCACCAGGTTTGATCTCTTTATCAGGAGACTGCTATTATTACAGTCATAAGTAAGAGATTTGGAAGAGGTTTAGAAAGCTAGTCTTTGTGGGTCTGTTTGCAAATTTTGAGGGAGAAAAAAGCTGGGCTCTGAGACAGATCTACCCCTTGCTCTACAGTGCTCTGTTTATTTGGTTTTTAACTATGTCACTGTGTAAGTTAGAGCTGCTCCAAATTCAGCCTCAGGTCTGCACTAGTATGGCCTTGCAGCACATGGTAGAAGTGCAGGTTCCTAGGCCCCACTTTAGTGCCCTCAGTCAGAAACAGCTGTCACTTTAACATATGCTCCAGACAGCAGTAGGTTGTGACTGCCTTTAAGGATGGGCTGGCAGCCATGTTGTTCTCAAGAGAACTGCCTAGTGACCTAGCATAGGGATACCCAGACCTCTCCAGGGAGCAGGTATAGTTATAAGGCCTTCTGTTGAGCATACACAGATTGAGACCAACTTTCATTATCTTTACTTCTTAGTATAAATAAACCATAGTGCTGACTTTTAAGTTCTCCTGTTGTTTGCATTTAGATTAAAAGTTGAAAAACCTCCAATTAGTCATGCTTTCTAATGCCTTGTTTTAGATTTTTATGAAAATGAATGGTCTTCATGTCCTACAACAACTGACCAAAAAAAAAAAAAAAAAAAAAAAAAAGAAAAAGAAAAACTGTTGGAAAGTGGTTTTCAAGACAGGGTTTCTCTGTGTAGCCCTAGCTGACCTGGAACTCACTCTATAGACAAAGCTGACTTCGAACTCAGAGATTCTCCCACCTCTGCCTCCAAAATGCTGAGATTAAAGGTGTGCAATACCATGCTTGGCTTCAATTTTGAATTCTAACCTTTTAAAGTTTAGAATGCTGAACAGTTTATAATAGTCTTAAAGTATGGGGTACATTTTATATACTTTAAGTCAGAAGTCTAAGACTATCGATGCTTTTAGTGCTGCAGAGCTTTCTAAAAAAGGTTGTTCACATGTAATTATGATAGTGGGGAAGTTTTCCTATGAATGTAAACAGCTGAGTGCATCACCTCAGAGACTACTGGAGGTTGGCGAGTTCATTTGCTCTTTAAGGCCTCTCCTTTCAGAGGAGCTCCACTGCCAGGGCACATAGGCAGTGTTTTCCAGGCATCTCTTGGGCTGCTGCCTTTTGTCCTCTCGCACTGCAGAAACTGTCTCTGTGGTGTGTGTGTGCGCGCCTCCGAGTGTTGTCAGTGGAGGTGTGTTCATTTTCTCTTTTCATCACCTTAGTTCATTTGTGAGGACGCTGCTCCCTGGGATGCACACCACTTATGTCGTGGTGCACCTTTTTATTTCTCTCTTAAAAATGAGTTTTGACTGTAACATCCAAAAACAGTCAACAAATAGGTGGCTTGGGAACTAGATTTGGTAGATGAGTGTGTTTGGCTGTAATAGCTTTTCATTAAAACACTTTAAAAAGCATAATGGCATGCTTAGGGGACAGCCTTTAAGAGGTATAGAAGGAATTTAAGGGTAATTTAAACTCTTGGTCTTCTGTATCTCAATCATCCTATACTTGGAGAAACATTTATAGTTATTACGTACTTGAATTATTCTAGAGAGGTGTAGTGATGACTTTACCCTTTTTTCTTTTTAAAAAAGTAGAATGTCTGCAATCTCCTCCTCTTGTTCCCCCTTTCCTTTCCTCTGTCTTGTATATAGTTCTCTGCCAATGTATTTACAACTGTCCGTGCCAGTAGCCACTTAGTGTTCCCTGATAGATGTTTTCTTTCTCCCCCACTTACCCCTTCTTTTCCTTCCCAGCCCTCTCTTCCTTCTGTGTCCCACTCTGCCCTTTTTCAGTCAAATAATCCAACTCAGACAAAAGTATAGTGTGAAACATTGGCAGTCTCCTTATCTGTAATTTATATTAAAAAAAACTTTACTTGTAATTTTATATTTTAGAGAAAACTAGTTGTATACCAGTTGTGACTTAGGCTTGTGCTTCTTATAAAAGGAAGTAGTTTCCATGAGTAGCAACACATGGTTTAAGGCTGTTTTCCAGAGGGAGATGACAGGATTGACATTACTCCCACAGGACCATCCCTCTTCTCAGAAGCATTGTTTCAGACACTTATTTCTTCAGGTCTACTAATACTTTCTAACCTGATGGAAAATGCCTTGTACATACAGTCTTGCCTGTTTTTTAATTTACCATTTTATACTTGAAATAGTAAATTATTATACTTGAAAGATACCACTCTAAAATGGCTGGTTTAAATAATTTGCAGACTAATAGATGTCACCCATTAGAAGGGGAAGCCGATTCATACCACCGCATCCTGGAAAGAAATGCCTATTTTCCATCATTTATTATTACTGTTGTTGTTATTGCTAGTTTGAGTCAGGACCTTGTTATTTCCCTAGGCTGATCTTGAATTTGTATAATCTAGGCTACTGGTGGATTAGAGACTAAGTCACAAGAAAGAGAAAGAACAATGGGATTTTACAGTAATTAACTAATTGGTGTGTATTTACTTGAGATAGTGTCTTGTTATGGGTGGATTAGAGGCTAAGTCACAAGAAAGAGAAAGAACAATGGGATTTTACAGTAATTAACTAATTGGTGTGTATTTACTTGAGATAGTGTCTTGTTATGGGTGGATTAGAGGCTAAGTCACAAGAAAGAGAAAGAACAATGGGATTTTACAGTAATTAACTAATTGGTGTGTATTTACTTGAGATAGTGTCTTGTTATGTAGCTCAGGCTAGGCTCCAACTTTGAATCCTCCTTCCTTAGCCTCCTTCGTGCAGGGATGGCAGACATGTGCCACTGTGCCTAGCTTACATTACGTGGTGGTTTGAATATGCTTGGCCCGTGGGAAATGTACTATTAGGAGGTGTGGCCTTGTTGGAGGAAGTGCATCACTGTGGGTGGGCTTTGAGGTCCCACGCTCAAGCTCTACCCAGTGTGGAATGGACCCTCCTCCTGGCTCCTGGCTCTGCAGAAGACAGTCTCCTCCAGACTGCCTTTGGATCAAGATACAGAACTCTCGGTTCCTTCTCTAGTATTATATCTGACTGCATACTGTCATGCTTCCCACCATGATGGTGGTGGACTGAATCTCTCAAACTGTAAGCCAGCTCCAATTAAATATTGTCCTTTGTAAGAGTTGTCATGGTGTCTCTTCACAGCAATGAAACTCTAAAACATGGTACTTTGACATTTTTTTCTTTTTTTTTTTTTTAAATATTATTTATTTAACGGATATGAGAGTACACTGCAGTCGTCTTCAGACATACCAGAAGATGGCATCAGATCCCATTGCAGATGGTTGTAAGCCATCATGTGGTTGCTGGGAATTGAACTCAGGACCTCTGGAAGAGCAGTCAGTGCTCTTAACCGCTGAGCCATCTCTCCAGCTCTGACAATTTTCATACTTAAGTTAGTTTTGAACATTGTTTTACTATATTTGAGTCTTTTAGATTTCCTTCTGTCTACATGTTCTCTATTTTTTATTGAGTTCTTGCTGTTGTTCTGTGATTTGTAGGTATTCTGCGTGTATTAAGAAAAAAAAAACTCTTGTCATTTGTGCTATTCATAGTTTTGTTTTGATATTTTTCAGGAAGCATCTTATTTTTCAAAATAGTTCTTCAGCAGCTTTCAAATTACTGTTTAAAAAATTTAGGGGACAGACTGTTTAAAAAAATTAGAGGACATTCATTAGTCTTTTATGGCCTCAGGATATACCTTAGGAACAACAGCCAGTGTTACCCACTGGTGTCCACACATGTACAAATGCTCACTAGCACGTGTGCATATACATAAATATAAATGAAGACAGACGCAGTGTCGTTTCCTGTAGCCCTAGGGACTGCGCCTGGCATGTGCTCTGCCATACCTTTGGACCACTTGTCAGTTTTAGATAATCTGTGTTTGAGGTGGTTTTTTTTAGGTTGTCTTGTACCATAGGTGTGACTTTTGAAGTGACTGTAGAACTATAATGTGTTTTAAATATTTAGAGCTTTTGGGAAGGAGAGTGGCTCAGCAATTAAGAACACTTACTGGTTTTTGCAGAGGACGTGGGTTTGAGTCCCAGCACTCACACAATGACTGAGCTGTCTGTAACTCCAGTTACAGGGATCTAGTGTCCTCTCCTGGCTTCCACAGGCGCCAGGCGTGCATGTGGTGCACGTACATACACGCAGGCAAACATCCATGCACACAAAATTAAACAGCCATAAAAATTTAAAACATTTTAGAGCTTTTAAGTAATTTTGCTTGCTTGCTTTTTATTTCTTTGTGAACTTTCAAATTCCTATGTCTGGCACTTTAAATTTTTCATTAAATTTTCTGGTAGCTTGCAAAATATTTAAATATTAATTTAGGAAGAAATAAAGTCTTGTAATATTGAGTTTATTTAAGATCATGAAATTTTTTTTTATAAGTTCATATCATTTTTTTGCTACTCCTTAGAGTATTTATAATTAAAAAAAAAAAAAACAAAAACAACACAAATGGTTTTAATGTCTATTTTCTTGGAGTTTTATAGTATTCAGCCATATTGTTTGCAAATAATTTGCAAATATTTTCTCTTTCTATTTTTACATTTTTTTCTCAGTATCTCTAAGCACATTGCTTAATGATAATGTTAAAATGGATATTTTTGTTTTGCTTCTTAGTTTCAATACTCTTAGATTTCTCGGTATATGTTGTTGGCTTTTGGATTGAGATGGAATCTTTTATTTTCAAGGTTTGTATTTGGTATCAAATTTTCTTTAAAAAAGCCAACAAGAAAAATCTTAAGCTGAAAGAAAAGTTGAGAGGACCATTTAGAGAACTTGTTTTTCCCTGAACTATAGTTAGTTGCCAGCTAACCTGATAGTCTGTTGGCTCCAACTGAATACCTTGGTGTTTGTTTCATACAAACAGTTTGACACTCAATATCAGCATCAGAAAGTTAACACTGATATATTAGTACTTTTCAGGCTCCATTCTTGTTTTATCATCTGTCTCACTAATGTCTCTGCATAATCCACTACAGTTCAAAATCATGCCTTGTATTTGGTTTCTGGTCTCTTTAGTTCTTCACCTGAAACATTGTTTCTGTGGTTTTGAATTAACACTTTTGAAGATCACAAGAAAATTGATGTGAAAGAACTCTCATGTTAAGTTTCCTCAATGTCTCCTTCATCCTTTATAAAAATGTCTCATAACTGAATTATAAAAGTAACTTTTATTCACCTGGCATAATTGTCATCTTGGAGGCTTACTGCTGAATAAGTTCACCCTTTCTAGTTCTTTCTGAACTAGAATTTCCTCCATGCTGACTGATTCAGTCTGGTCTCTCTTGACTTCTCATTGAATATCTATCTCTGCTTGGCCTCAGACTAACTCTGGCAGTCTGTTCTACTCTTCTGGCTTCTCATTCTCTGGCTGTAACTGCACAGATTGAATGGAGCTGATGGATTATGCTCAACTCCACTGCACTGCACTCAATGCACTGACTCCACACTGCCCTCTCTCCCTCTGCTGCTCTTAAATAGCTTCTCTTCCTCTGCTGTTCTTGTGAGAGTTGGGTGTATTTTATCTCTGACTCATTCTGTCAGATGTTTTCCCAAACTCATCACTTTGTCTGCCCCTCAACTAGACATCACTTTCAAACTGGACTGCTTCCTTCTACAAACTAATTTTACCTTAAAGGTATCTACTAAGGGTGTGTCTGTTTTACAGCCAGAGGCATTAAAGGTGTGTGGTGTGTCTGCATTCCAGCCAGGTCACCCAGATCTAGGTCTTTGGATGTGATCCTTTGCCAGAGCAGCCATGCTGATGGATTAAAATTCCTTTATGTTGTTCCCCTTTCTGGTGTTTTGTTTTGTTTTTTGTTTTTTGTTTTTTTTGTTTTTTTGTTTTTTTTTTTGGTTTGGTTTGGTTTTTTGGTTTTTTTGGTTTTTCAAGACAGTTTCTCTGTGTAGCCCTGGCTGTCTTGGAATTCACCCTGTAGACCAGGCTGGCCTCGAACTCAGAAATCCGCCTGCCTCTGCCTCCCAAGTGCTGGGATTAACCCCTTTCTGTTTAAGCTAATAATCATGCACAGTTTAACTATTACAATAGAAACAATCATTAATCCCATCAATGTAACAGTCCAAATGTCCTTAAGAAGATCTGCTAATGCCATGATCCTTGTCCTGTAAGTGTGCTCCTGATCAGCTGTCCTTTAGCAAGTGTCAGCAAATTTCAGCATCAAGGTTTTCAGTCTGCCAGTCTGATGACAGCTAGTTTGTTGAGCTGTCCTATGCAGGGGAAATCAGCTTTCTACATCTTCTGATTTGCTGTCTGTCTGTATCCGTCCTTGAGTTGTGCCTTTCATGTGAGAGCTTTTCTTACTAGGATTGGATCTTTATCAATTTTAATGGAACCCATAGTCTTTCATCACCTGTGGAAATGTTGACAAAACCTTCCCCAATTTAGCACATTCTCTGACTTCCATTCTGATGTTAAAATATTTTTACACAAGTTGATATAATTGAGTGGTTTGTCTACTCAAAACTTTCAGCAGCTCTTGTTCTTGCCTCGGTTACGTTAAAAATTTAAAGTTAATAAAGCACTATTCAGTCTATTTATGAATTGATAGAACAGAGAAACAAGTTGTAGGAAGACAGTCAAGTTGCCAGTGAGTTGGACTCAGTTGCAGTATAGACCATGTTATAGGTTAAACTGTACAACCATCCAGGATCAGTGACATGTCAGAAATTCAGAGATAGCCAGAGAATATAGAAGATGAAGTTTGTAGTTTATGGTGTTATCACTTTGTTTGGTCACACTGATTAGGTTCGTTGTTTTTAACACTAATTTTAAAAGCGTATGTATCTCTCTCAACGCAACTGGTTTTTCATGAGATGGTTCAGGCTGACACTTTTTTGCAATGAGCTTTCATTTTTTTTGCTTGAAGTGCATGCACCATTATTCTACTTATGTCATTTTATAATATATATGTTCTCTATACACACACACATATACACACACAAACATATATATTCATTTAAAGCATTTTAGGATCTTTGAGTAGTGAACTGATCCTATGGACATTCAGTGCCTTTTCCTCTGTTTATCTAAATGTGAAGGCCTGTATCTATATACAGTTGAATTGTTATCAGCCTTTTAATTATTTTAATGAGGAAAATATCTTTTTAATTGAAATAAAAAATTTAAGAGATTTTTGAAATAAAAACAAACATATCATATTATTTATAATTTAAGGTTATGAGAAGACTGGCAAATTGGATTTTATATTCATTATGATACTTAAATAAGTAGAATTGAGTCTTATTTAAATTAAATGGAACTAAGTTTATTTCTTCACTAAACCATATTTGCACAATCCTCAGAGTTCTTCAGGGATGTTTTAAAGTCATTCTTTCTTTTTTAAATGGAAAGCAGTGCACATATGCAGATAACGTTGTTGGCTATCTCTGTGGGTTGGCATGGCAGAAATGGATGAGAGGAGCATGGGCAAATAGTAAATCGGTGGCTAGCTTAGACACGTCTGGATAGAGCTCCTTCCTGCCTGTATAGAGATTTCAAACTGCTTGAATAAGCTGACATTCTAACACTTGCCGTCGTTCTTTAAGGACAGATGTTATTTCTACCCTCAGTAGCCTAGCTCCTGAAAAGCTGTTCTTTCCGGTCCCTTTTCTACTGAAGCTGAAGTTGCTTGTTGTTTGTCTCATGATGAAATGCACATTCAAGATGCTGAGGATCTGCCATCTGATTCTCTCTTCCATTTTCTATTCATTTCCTTAAAGGAGATGAGAGAAGAGAGCTATTTATTGTTTGTAGGGTATCTAGGATTAAGTTAAGGTCTCTCGTAAAATTTAGATATATCAGGAAACTTTTAAAACTTCATCCATATATGCAGTGCATCTTGGTCATATCTATCTCCCATGCCCTACCTTCAGCTTCCCCATCCCATCCTTCTCTGCTTCCCCAGCATGTCTCCTGTCTTCCTTCCTTCCTTCCTTTCTTTCTTTTTTTTTTTTTTTTTTTTTTTTGGTTTTTCGAGACAGGGTTTCTCTGTGTAGCCCTGGCTGTCCTGGAACTCACTCTGTAGACCAGGCTGGCCTCGAACTCAGAAATCCGCCTGCCTCTGCCTCCCAAGTGCTGGGATTATAGGCGTGAGCCACCACTGCCCAGCTCCTGTCTTCCTTTCAACTTCATGGTTTTTTGTTTTTGTTTTTGTTTTTAATACCCTACAGAGTTCAGTTAGTGCTGCTGCTCAGGTCTATTCATCCACTGAAGCCCAGGTGACCTGCCAGTGCACGCCCGTGTCCTCCTCACCAGCCATTAGTTACCTTTGTGTTCTTGAAGGGTGGGCATGGAGCCCTCCTCCCTTCCGTGCTGAGTGTTCAGCTTTCTTGATCTTGATTATAAAACTTTTCATTTGGAAGAATTTATAAGAATTTTGGTCATATTTTACTTTCCTGTCTTCATTGTTTATGAAAATGAGACCTCTTCCAAGGTGTAAAATACCTAATACATTGCACAAACTGCTTGTCCACTCTGTACCCTGTTTATGTTTTCTGGGTTCTTAGGGAAGATGGGCACCACACACTGTTACGCCCTCTTCTGAAGTAGACTGCGCTTAGGTCTCCTGTGGATATATTTTCAAATCAACACTTTGCCCCATTAGTTTGCATTGTGACAGATTTGAAAAGGAATTGTATTGATTGTCTGCTATTCTAAAATTCTTTTAAAAATGTAGTTGTTCTGAACTGAGTTTTGCCTTTCTTTCCTTTTCAGGCTCAGATTGCTTTCCTTCAGGGGGAGAGGAAAGGTCAAGAAAACTTGAAGAAAGATCTTGTGAGGAGGATCAAAATGCTGGAATATGCTCTGAAGCAGGAAAGGTAATTCACTAAAATCCCATGTCCTGCCATTGTTATTCTTACGTTCCTAAACTAAATTCATATTGTAATACCAAGTGCTCTTGAACCCAGAGCATCGAATGGACATCCTCATATGATTGCAATGTTAATCTTATATGAAGAACAGTCACTTAGTTCAGTAAGGCAGGTGACATGATATAGAACATTCTACACACTTTTCTTCACACTCTGTTTCTTCCTCAATTTAGACTGTCGTCCATTCCTCTCTGTCCCACCTTCCACTTTTTACTATTTATTTATTTAGGTTTGTGTGTTTTGAGGCTGGGGTTTTGTTACAGCCTAGGCTTTTGCCTAGGCTTTTACCCCAGACTTACTCTTCATGACCTCAGCTCCAACTCTTCATCAGCTGTTTCTTAATTCCCAAGTGCTAGGCTCATGAGTGACCCTGCTCAGCTGTTGGTTTTTTTTTTTTTTTTCTTTTAATATAGTTCTTGTTTGTTAGTTTATTTTTCTTTCCATGGTTTTGAGGATCGAACCTAGGGTCATGTGCATGCTGTACAAGTATTCTCCCATTGAGATATATGTCTAGTACTCAACCATTTATTTATACAGTAATATTCTATTTTAATTTGTAAAGAAAATTTTATAATTTCTCCCCTTTTAATAATGCAATATTCAGTTTGATATAGTTTTTCTAAAAATTACTCTAATAGTGTCTCTTCCTAAACTGTTTTTTGGCTTTTGTTTTGTTGTATTTTATTTTTGTGTTCCTTTGTGAGATGTCTGTATCTCTATTTTGGTAGTGTTTCATTTGGTTTATAAGTAAAGGCAAACAGGTCACATGCGAAAGTTTTGAAAATTATCATGTGGATTAAGTTTCTTCAATGGCTAGTTTTTGGGTTTGTTAGCAGTCTGAAGTGGTTCATTATTTTTAGTAATCTCAACATTTGATAACCTGATATTAGAATGCTCTGTTTTGTTAATTTTTTGCCTTACTTTTTGATAGTCACCTGCATTTCTTTTGTTTTTGAGGTTGGCAAATGGACTGTTTATAAAACCACCATAACATAACATAACATAAAATAATTTTAAATGTTGAGGAATTGATATGCAAGAGATTTCTCTTGTTGATGAAAAATAAATGGATTTTTCCCACACCTTAAGAAGTTGGGAGAAAGCTACGTTAGGGAGATGGAAAGAAAAAAAAAAGCTTAAAATTAGATAATATGCAAGTGCTTAAGATCCCAGACTATCTTCACTGCAGGCTTCCCCAGAGGTGGGGAGTTACAGACAGTAACAGAAGACATATTGTGAGTAGCTATTGTGTATGCCTTACCCTACTTTCTGTTGCTGTGACAACCTACCAAAACTAACTTGATGAGGGAAGGTTTTATTTCATGTTAGAACTCCCAGGTCATAACCCATCACTGAAGTACAGTAGGGCAAGATGACATTGTAGGAGCTGAAGCAGAGACCGTGGAGGAATTCTGCTTACTGGCGTGTTCCATTTGTTTGGGTTTTTTTTTGTCTTCATTTTTAGAAATTTATTTATTTTTATGTTTATGGTTATTCTTCCTGCATACGTGTTTGTGTATCACATGTATGCCTAGTACCTGGAGAGGCCAGTAGAGGGTTTTGGGTTCCCTGGAACTGGAGTTATGAGTTTCAGTTGTGAGTTTCCATGTAGGTGCTGGGAATTGAACCCAGGACCTCTGGAAGAGCAGTGAGTACTCTTTTTTTTTTTTTTTTTTTTGGTTTTTTGAGACAGGGTTTCTCTGTGTAGCCCTGGCTGTTCTAGAACTCACTCTGTAGACCAGGCTAGCCTCGAACTCAGAAATCCGCCTGCCTCTGCCTCCCAAGTGCTGGGATTATAGGCGTGCGCCACCACCGCCCGGCGAGCAAGGACCTCTTATCTAACCAAGTACTAACCAACTTACATAGTAACTATATCTATATCTTATAACTATATCTATATACTAACTAGTTCAAGCAAGTATTATTGTTAATGAAACTTCATGCTGGTATAATTCTGTTACTTGTTCAGGTGACCTGATGGTGATCTTTATAGTGGGCCATCTCTACTTCCAGTGTCGGATCGTACTGCTAGGGAAAGGTTTTAAATTTGAAATACATTTTAGAAATATTTTCCTGGGAACAGTACTGGAAAGATCTCCTTATCAGGGCAGGAAAATTATAATAAAAGAGAAATAATAAACATAGCACTCGATGGAATATAGCAGTATCTGCCATAAAACATTTAAATACAAAGAATATAAAATTTGGAGATATAAAAATGTGAACATGGTATGCTAAGAGAGAAACCAAAGTCAAGAAGGACTCCCCAGGCTTCTGTCTTGGAAGGAGCCGTGGAACAAGGGGAAAGTGCAGAAGTGGGTTGTGCTGCTGAGGCACAGCATAGGAGAGGGCAGTTGGAGCCACGGGAAACAGGTGCTTAGGAAGGGGATAAGGAGGAAGAGCCAAAACAGGTGTGGCTTGAGGAGGAAGAGGAGAGCTGTGCTTGGAACAGGGAGGGAGGAGGGAGAGGGAAGTAGTCTCTGAGCAAGCTGTTGCTGAACGTGGTCACTGGGGTTCACCATTGGCGCCTGCTGATGCCCTTGACACTCTTGAGGGGCTTCCCAGAGGTGTTAAGAATAGGAGCTAGGTCACAGGAGAGGGAAGGGAGGTCACAGACAGCGACTCACTCGCTGTCTCCAGATGGTGGCAGAACAGAAGAGATAATGAACTAAGTCTAGGAGGATTTTCTTTTCTACCCCGCCCCACATCTTTTCTTTAACAGATGTATTTAAAACTAATTTGGGTTCTTTGAGTGTTCATGAGGATGATTTGGGGGTTTTTCTGCTCCAGTGGCACCTCCCCCAACCCCCTTTGGTTCAGTTTGATTAGTTATTTCCCTTGGATAGAGTCTCGATGTGTAAGCTGAGGCTGGCCTAGAGCTCACTTTCATTTGCTGTAGAATCAGTGTATTCTCTGGGTGCTGGGATCACCGGCATACCTCACCATGCACAGCTGCAATGAAACTTTTAAAAGAAGGCTCATCATTATCATTGTTATTATCATTAGTAGTAGTAGTATTTTTTGTTGTGTGTGTGTGTTTTACCTGTATGTATGTGCAACATGTATGGCCTGGTATCTACAGAGGCCAGAAGAAGAGTGTTGGATCCCCTGGAAACTTGTGAGCTGTAGGTGGGTGCTGAGAACTGAACCTAGATCCTCTAGGAAAGTAGCTAGTGCTCTTAACTGCTAAGCCATTTCTCCAGCTCCTGCAGTGACTTTTCTTTTCTTTTCTTTTTTTTTTTTTCTTTTTTTTCTTTTTTTTGGTTTTTCGAGACAGGGTTTCTCTGTGTAGCCCTGGCTGTCCTGGAACTCACTCTGTAGACCAGGCTGGCCTCAAACTCAGAAATCCGCCTGCCTCTGCCTCCCAAGTGCTGGGATTATAGGCGTGCACCACCACCGCCCGGCCATGCAGTGACACTTCTTGAGGTTATGAAATTAACAGATACGAAGCATGTTCTTTGTATCATGGAACATTTAATTTCTTTTCAGTGTAAATTACGTTTTTAGTACTTTAATACTAGGTATTACAAATACATTGTTGAATTCTAGAATACTCCAGTGTTTTCTATACTGGAATTAATTTTCTAATCCCAGTAATGTTAAAAAAAAAAAAAAGAATGGATTGAGGAAATTTGAAACAGAAACATGGAGAGATAATGCCTTGACCTATTTTAACTTTTTAAATTTAATTGGTTATATGAGTTTATTGCAGTAAAGTTACAAGTAGAAACATCGTACAGCAAGATTAAGGCAGTCACTCAAAGCCTTGTCCATCGTGCAGCCCAGTCCAGTTTTATAGGCAGGATGGCCATTTTGAACTCTTTCGCTGTCAGTTACATTTGTATAACACTGGTCCATTTTAAAGTCTAGACATCATGGCACTTCACCGATAAACAATTAAGTAGTGATCAATTTAGGTTTTCTAAGCTCCCCTTTCTGAAAAGCCAAAAGAAAACAACACTGACTCTTTAGATGGACTTCTCACCTAGCAGTGAATTTATCAAAGCATTCTTTAAAGCATGATAAAGTTTACAGACGAAGCAGGCTATACATTCCTTTCAACAATACAGTATTTGATTTGACATTTTTTTCCAGCAATCTTCATTCTAAGAAAGCTCAGCTCTACATAAAATCAACTCTTCTCATGTTTCCTGTCTTTCTCTGCCTGCCATCACTTTTATCTTTACTGTAAGAGTCCAAATGTCTTCTTGCTTCTTTATTTCCAAATTCTAATTCATCTTCTAGGTAACAGAATTAATGTTCAAAACACAAAGGAATAACCATGTTGTAGCCCTGCTTTAAGATACCTGGTTAATTTCAAAGCAAATCCTGTGTAAGTAGGCACTTTTTTTTTTTCTAGTGTCTTTTTTTTGGACTTCATTTCTAGTAATTCTTTTGCCTGTTAAACCTAGTGTTGTATTTTGACCCACTAGGTGTTTCTGTTTTAAAAGCCATAACTTGTCCTAAACACAGCAGTTACTTGTGAAAATTCAAACAGAATACCTTGTCCATCTTTCTGATTGAGGTTTAGTTAAAATTTCACGCTGCTTTCCAGTTTTATTTGACACTGCACTTTACAGTTAGACAATCCCTTGCCTGCGTTCCTCAGATTTACGCTTACAGCTCTTATGTCAGGATGATATACTTCATTTTCTATGTCTTAGGCATCCTCTTGTTTCTAGTCTTCACTATAACTTGCAGGTTATTTTTAGCAGTCAGCACACCACTTTGCATATGATAATAAATCAGTGGTTTGTTGAAATTAATCATTCGGGGATGGGAGGGATGAATCAGTGGGTAACACGTTTGCTGTGCAAAGTTAAGGACCTGAGTTCAGATCCCCAGTCCTCACGTACAAAACCAGGCACAGCAGCATTCCTCTATAAGCATTTAAGATGTACTTGGACATGATTTTTAATCCCAACATACTGCTTATGAGGTAGGTTTTTAAACAAAGCTAGAATAAGTGCTTTTTAGTTTTTTAAATAATTTATTTAATGTGCATTGGTGTAAGGATGTTAGATCCCCTAGAACTAGAGACAATTACAGACAATTGTGAGCTGCCATGTTGGTTCTGAAAATTGAACCCTGGTTCTTTGGAAAAGCAACAAGTGTTCTAACCACTGAGCTGTCTCCCTAACCTCTCTCTAGTCTTTTATAATTATTAAACACATTCTATGTTATTTTATCCAGTAAAGGCCGGTTGAGAGTGGAAGTCTAGGTATATATGAAATATGAGATCTGTTTAGATTTGTTTATCTTGTAGTTCAAGTGAGACAGAAAAAGAATAATGAATAATGAACAAGATTGTTAACACAGTGACTTGAAGTATCAAAACAATGGGAAGCTGTGAGTTCCTGAGAAACATTTTAGCATTTTTTTTCCCAGAGAATGTTCCTAAGATTGAGGAGGGTTATTTTAGTAAAATGGTTTTTAGAAAATTTAGTAGGTAAGAAAACACAGATTTTAGGAGCCAGAGCTTGTCCTAAATACAACAGTTACTTACATATTTTATTTTTGTCTAGATTTTTGTGAAATAGTAGTAGATAATATGACTGTTTTGCCACATATAGATGTCTTCTAATGATTTAAAAAAAACTAATATTGCAGTTTTTTTCTAAGGCCACTAGAATGCAGTATAATGCAGTATGTTGTATGGGAAATGCTTTCTCTTTGAGTGTTTGCATAATATAATCAAGGTTCAGAGAATTTTGTTGCCTTTTATTATTATTATTTGTTATCAGGCCAGTTATATTAATTTATTATTTTGACTTTTAACAAGATACTATTGCTCTGTCTTATGGTAGATGAAATATTTCTGCAAAATCAAAAGATTTACAATTATATTAAGAATATGCTTACTTATAACTAACTGTAAATGAAGCTAATATCTGCACCTCACCTACTGATCATCAACACTATTGGAAAAACTTAGTTCAGTTGTGAAATCATTGGATTAAGACACATTGGAAATATAGAGAAACATGTTCTAGATAATTTGGTGTCTATAATCTGTAAGTTGTCTTAAAACCCTCCTAGATAAAATCTAGTGAATTAAAGTCTGACTTTTCTCTGTGACTACAAAATGATTATTGAAAAAGAATAAAGAATTTTGGTAATTTATATATTGGAATAAATATTTTTTTTTCTAATTTTAAATTATATAAAATGGTATGGCAAGTGCTCTATCCACTTTTTAAAAATTAACCTGTTTTTGTTTTGTATATGTGAGTGTTTTGCCTGTGTGTGTGTGTGTGTGTGTGTGTGTGTATGTATATGTACATGTATCATGTGTTTGCCTGGTGCCTGAGGAAGGATTTGGATCCCTGGAACTAACAATTATAGATAATCATGAGTTGTCATATAAGTACTATGTGGATGCTTGGAATTGTACCTCAGGAAGAGTAGCCAGGGATCTTAACTGATCAAGAACACACACACCCTAGTCCCTCCACCCCACCCCCAATTAATTTCTTACAAGGAAGAAAGCTTTCAATTTGTTTATATTTCTTTTCCTTTATTACTTACTTTTGTTTTTGAAAATTGTGGTTTTAGTTATATATTTTTATTGTCTATCTTAACTCATTGAATATTTACTTTAAAAAACCTTCATTTTGTAGAGAAAATGAGTTAAGATATAAAAAAGTTAAGCTGATCTGGTTATTCTTAGTTAATTTTTAAAATTTTTTTTCTTTTTCTTTTCTTTTATTTTTTTTGTATCATTCGCCTAGTTAAATTAGATGGCCAGTCCAGTTTGCTGAAAGTAATAATAGTCTGCTAACTTTAAAAAGAAAGACAGCCCTCCTAATCATGGGATGTTTTTCTGACTAGAGACAAAGTATATGTCTAATAAGGGAAGTATTTAATCATCACTGCTAGAATATCTTGTGCAGCGTAGATGATTTTGTCTGGGCTTTTGTTTTGCTTTGATAGCACACTATAAGAATATTTGAATTGTAATTACCAAATAAGACCCATAAGTAATTTTTCTTTTTAGGATAAGTTCAAATATTGAGAAAGGTTAATGTAACAAAATAAATCGTCAGAGCTCTTTTATTTATAGATGGTAAACTTCAGCTTATAGTCATCAAGATAATTTGAATACAACAGAAATTAGAATCTATATAGTTCATTATAGGTACAAAAGGGAAATTTATGATTCCCAGTACTCTTCTTTAATTTCACTGTAATGACAGTTGGTGATTCAACAACAAAAAAAGGCAAGTATTTGACACTAGAAAATCTTGGGGCCTTTAAAAGTTCTGGGCATGCTCAGCCAGGACTGCTGCACACTTCTCCTTAAAGCTTATTTAAATGCATTTTGACATGGCTTGTATTTTCTCAATTCTTTGTTAGAGCCAAATATCACAAGTTGAAATATGGGACAGAACTGAATCAGGGAGACATGAAGCCTCCAAGCTATGATTCTGGTAAGTTAGCTGTAAAGGAAATTTTAAGTAATAAAAAGTTAATGTCTAGAATTTAGTAGAAACGTTGAAACTTTAAGTTAGTATCTACTTGCAGTTATTTTTGCTGTCTTGTTTTTGGTTGCTAATCATTTAGTGTCATGAGACCATTTTATACCACCTTTTTTTTTTTTTTTCTTCATCTGTATCCTTTTTTAGTTCATAAGTTTCTGCCTGTGTTCTACAGTCAGTAGAAGTTTCAGATGTGATGGGGTAGTATTGACTAGACTCACCGCCTGTGTTCTACAATCAGTAGAAGGTCCTTAATGTTTTTTGAAATTCTTTGATACCTGTGGTAATAATCTCTCTGTTGACCTCCAGTGTTATTAATTTGGGTTTTCTATATTTTTAAATTCAGGTCATATTTTGTTAATCCTACTTATCTTTTAAGACATTAACTCATTTCATCTATTCTTTACATTTTTTCCATTTCATTTATTTCTGCTTCAGTTTTGATAATTTCTTTCTGCCTATTGCTTTTGGGCTTGGTTTGTTTTTGTCTTTTCAAACTATTGAGGTACATTTTAAAGTTACTTATCTGAGGTTTTACTCTTTTTTTTTTTTTTTTTTTTTTTTAATTTTTTCATTTTTAAATTGTGTGTACATGTATGTGTTCATGTGCACATGAAACAGGCTTCTGTGGCGCCCAAAAGAGGGTAATCATTGGGTCCCTGGAGCTGGAGTTACAGGTGGTTGTGAGTCATGATACAGATGCTGAGACCTGAACTCAGGAGCCTCTGCAAGAACGGTCCACACTCTTGACGCTAAGCCACCACTCCAGCCCCTCTTTCTGCTTTCTTGTTTATGTTTGTAGGTACTTAGAGCTATAAGTTCTCCCTTTAGGTTTGCTTTTGTTTATTCCAGAGGTTTTGGTATGTTGTTTTTATTTCAGTTAATTCCAAGAATGTTTTTCTTTGTTTCTTGATTCCTTCAGTGGTCTATTCATCATTCACTAACTGTCTTGTCCTATTTTGTTTTGTACAGTTTTTTTCAGTCAGAGTCTCCACTGGCCTGGAACTCCCCTGTAGACCAGGCAGGTCTCATGTACAAAGGTCTAATGTCCTCTGGGAATCAAGGCCTCTGCCGCACACCAAGCTCAGTACTTACCGAGCTTTTAATCCCTATTACTTTGTGTGCTTTTTCTATACTTTCCTTTGTTGTTAATATCAGGCTTTATTCTGTTGTGGTCAGATAGAATAACAGTGTGCAGTTATTTTAATTTTTCTAAGTTTGTCAAGATTTGTTTTGTGTCCACATACGTGTCTATTTTAGAGAAATTTTTATGGCCTGTTGAGAAGAATGTATATTCTATAGTGTTGGGTAGAATATTCCGTAGATATCTGTTAAGTCCATTTGGTATTTGGTGACATTCAACTTTAATGTTTCTCTTCATTTTTTGTCTGGGTGACCTGTCTGTTTGTAAAACTGGACAGTTGAAGTCACCTACTATTATTGCTTTATTGTGGTTTATCTGTAGACCTTCTTCCTACTCATTCTCTCTAAGGGGTGTCTATCCTTGAGAGTGAGGTGTATTTCTGGTAGACAACAGAAAGATAGATCCTGTTTTCTGATACAGTTGGTTCTAATACAGTTGTATTCTTTAAAGATTTGAGGCCATTAACATGTGGATGTATTATTGGAAGATGGGTATTAATTGCTGTCATTTTGTTGATTTTTGTGGGGTGTGGTAGTCTTACTTTGAATACCTGTCAACCTATCATCATTATTTTTTTTTTCTTATAGCCTTAGATGTGCTTTATTCTTCTGTTCATCCTGGAGTATTCCTTGTATTCTCTGTAGGGCCGGTTGGTAGTCACATAGTTCCCACTGAGAAGTAAGCTTTATTCTCATGGGCCTGATCTTTATATGTAACTTGGGCCATATTTCTTTCATCTTTAAATACCACCTCTGTCTTAGTTAGGGTTTCATTGCTGTGAAGAGATACCATGACCACACCAACTCTTACAAAGGAAAACATCCAATTGGGGCTGGCTTGCAGAGGTTTATCCATGCTCATCATGGCGGACAGCATGGTTGCATGCAGGCAGACATGGTGCTGGAGAAGGAGCTGAGAGTTCTACATCTTAATCCGAAGGCAGCAGGAGACTGTGTATCACCCAGGCTGTAGCTTGAGCATGTAAAACTTCAAAGCCTGCCCCGCAGTGATAACTTCCTCCAACAAGGCCACACCTCCTAATCGTGCTGTCCATTCAAACACATGAGCCATATCTGTTCAAACTATCACACTCTTCCTTTTTCCCTGGCCCTTGTACTTAATGTTTTACACTTGGTATAGGGAGTTCTCTATACCTGTTTTTGTTCTGTGTGCTTTTTGTACCAGAATGGGCATCTCCTTGCTGGAATTTTATTGAAGATGTGTTACAGGCCTTTGGCCTCAAATTCTTTTTCTTGTCTTATGTCCATAATTTATAGATATGGTCTTAATTGTTGTGTCCAATATTATTGCATATTCATTTTTTTAATACCTTTGATTGGAAGAGTCTGAGAGGGCAGAGGTCAGGTGAGTTAGTCTCTTACTAACAGTGTGAGCAGCTAGAAGGGCCTGAAGACAGATGGTGGCCTGAGTGGCTTGGGAGTCCTGAGCGAGGGCAGGATCTGGTGGTACCCTCAACTGCCTTGAAGTTAGAGGTCTTCATACTTCTTTAGAACCTGGAGCTCACAGATTCAGCTAGACAGTCAGCTAGTAAGTCTCAGATACTCTTCAGTCTCCTGACCTTCCTAGTGGTGGGATTATAGATACAGACTCGCCTTTTTTTTTCTTTTTTAATTTTTAGTTTTTTAAATGTGAGTGATAGTATTTATTCAAAGCTTCATGTTTATGTAGCAGTTATTTTACTGATTGAACCATGTCCCTGTAACGGCAGAAAAAACTTACAAAAATAAAACAGGTACTTCTTCAGAAGACTATCATAGTTATATATTGTTTGTTTCAAAACAGTATGTTTAATCACAGTATATAAATTCTATATGTATATAATTATTTTAATCCCCTGCCCCATAAGTTTTACAGAGCTCTTTAGGAGTTCAAAGGTCTAGCTGCTATGCATAAACAAACTTTATTAGGGGGATGGAGGTATGGCTTAGCTATTAATTTCATTGTTTTTGACACAAGGTCTCATGTAGCCCTGGCTTGTTGTCAACTTTTGATTCTTCTGTCTCCCCTTCCTAAGTGTGGATTACAACCATGCCATCATGCCTAGTCTCATGCAGTGTTGGGGATAGAATCCATGGCTTTCCACATGCCAGGCAAGCAGTCTACCAATTGAATCATGTCCCCAGCTGAGATAATTTCTTTACATATGTGTATCACATTGTTTGGGGTTTCTGGTTTTTTTATTTGATTTGTTTTTAACTACCATTTCTAGGTTTTATAATATTTCTATGTGGTTCTCACTCTGTAACTTGATTTGATGGGTCTTTGTCTTAGAGGAAAATTCTCAGGCTAGTGAAAATGAAAGAAAAACTATTAGTTCTGGTGCTCTAAAGGGAATCTGGTGGAGATTCCCTTAATCATACTGAGTTCTGTTATCAAAATTGTTAAAAAGCATTCATATTGTCCTGAAACATACCTTTTAAAAGTTGTGGTTTTCTATTCTTAACCTTATAAATGTTTATCGGACACTGTTTATGAACTGGGTTGTCCAAACGTGTAAAATTAGTCAGTTTCATTGTGATTTAATATTCTCCAGATGAAGGTAATGAAACAGAGCTGCAGCCACAGCAAAACAGCCAATTAATGTGGAAACAAGGCCGGCAGCTACTCAGACAGTAAGTGCCAAGATTAAATGTTCACCTTGTTGACAGGAAGAACAGTTTTTCATGTTTCTCTTTTGTATTTTTAACTCAGATGTCTCTCTAGTATTACTACTATGAGTAACATTCACTATTCATTTTCATATTGAACACTTTCCCCCCCTCTGTTTTAATTTATGTAGTTAAAGAGTTCTGTGTCATTATTATTTTCTTTTCACCAACTCTCTAAACAGATGTTTTACTATAGACCGGTAAGGATCCCCATACACATTTCGTTACAAGCCTTTTCAGAACACTGGAGAACTCTGAATCCCCAGAGTTTGCACGTATGGACTGACATACTGGGACTCTACAGGGGTTCTGATATCAAATAGCAGACTAGACCTGTAGTCTTGGAAACTGGCATACAGATTTATGCAAAAATAAAAGGAAATTTGATCTCATTCTCCATTTTGGACTTTTGGGGTGGGTTATTAGTTTATTTCTAAGTTTTCAAAGCATGTTAATGCCATCCATTCCTTTTGACTAGAGGAAGAGAATAGTACAATATCCCATACACCTGTCTTTTATCTAGACCAGTGGTTCTCAGCCTTCCTAATGCTATGACCCTTTTAATACAGTTCCTCATGTTGTGGTGACTCACAATCAAAAAATCATTTTTGTTACAACTTCATAACTGTAATTTTGTTACTGGTATGAATTGTAATGTAAACATCTGATATGCAGGATTTCTGATATGTAACCCTTATGAAAGGATTGTACTATCCCCAAATGGGTCTTGACCCATAAGTTGAGAATCACTGATCTAGACAAAGTTAGAAAGATTTAAACCATTAGGTGGATTTTTGTTTTTGTTCTCACTTCAGTCTTAAATAGGACATGTATTTCTCTTTTCAACTTTATTTTTGGTAATCTAAGTTGAACCTAGGTTCTTAAGTATGCCAAGCAAGTGCCCTGCTTCTTGTACCAACAGGACCTTGTGGTTTTATTGTACCACATGTACCTCCTGTACTCTTTCTTGGTGTGGTCTCAGTAAGTTAACTAGACTAGCCTTGAATTTGTATGTTCCTCCCTGCGCCGCCTCAATAGCTCCGTTACAGGTAAGCGCCACCAGTCTTAGGCATTTTCAGTTTTTAAATGGCTGAGTGTGCTTAAACTGCTGTGAAGGGCTAAGCAGGTAAGAGCACTTTCTGCTCTTGCAGAGGACCTGGGTTCAATTCCCAGCACCCACATGGTGGCTCACAAGCATCTGTAACTCTAATTCAGGTGATCTGACATCTGCTGCCAGCCTCTGCAGGCGCTAGGCACACACATAGTGCACAGATAATACATGTAGGCAAAGCACCCATACACTTAAAATAAGAAAAAGTTTTAAATGCTGATTAGCTTTTTATTTTTGTTAATGAGAAGTGATTTCATAGTAAATTAAGACATTTTCAAAACTTAAAAGATTTGTTACATACTTTTTGAACCTTTTATCAGTAAGCTATGCATCAGCTATTTAATAAGACTAATGGATCTCTGGCAGAGCAGTTTAAAACAGATACATGTAATTTACTTTTGTTGCCAAAGCAAGGTACATATCAAATTATTAATTATTAAAAGTAGAAAAATGAGCTAGAGAAATGGCTTAGGAGAATTAAACATTGGCTGCTTTTTGCAGAGGACCTGGGTTTGGTTTCTAGGGCCCACATGGTGACTCAGAAACATTCCTAACTGTAGTTTCAAGGGATCCAATGCCCTCATCTGACCGCTGTGGACACCAGGCACGCATGTGGTGCACATACACACATGCATGCAAAACACTCATACCCATAAAATAAATATGTATGCCTAAAACTTTTAAGTATTAGGACATCTTACTATATCATAGCAGTCTTCAAAAATATCTGGTTAAATTCAAGAAAGTGGGAATAATAATTTCAGATTTTATAATTTTAGATTTATAATTTCAGATTTTTAAAATTAAGACTTCTGTGGATACTAACTGGGTTTGAAAAGTGAACATCTTGATTTAATAAGACATCCTATCCCATTTGATTACCTATCTTTATGAGGCGTCTTTCAGCTCTAGTAGCTATACAAATGAAATACAATTCTCTAGCTGACGTCCTGCTCTCTTGTCAGCCTTCAGTGGACCTACTGTAAATAACACATGTTGTCATTCTGTCATGATACTGACGTCATTTCCTTTGTTCTGGTCCTGCACTACCCAGCCTGGTCTATTAAAACACATCACTGTCAGCATTGAATACTGGGGCTCCTGGGTATAGAGTGCTTTCTATGTTTCCTGGGGGTATTAGGCCTCCTTGATGAGAGTAAAAACAAGTTTAAGAGGGCTAATGTTGCACATCATGTAAGCGTCAGAGTTGGGCTTGAGCCACGGTGTAACTGTATGCTCTGTGCTCTTTTTCTGTGCCTCTGACTTTCTTGAGTTACACAAATTCACATGAGTTTGTGTACCTCAAGTCCCACAATTTGTTTATTTTTGTTTGGGAATTTCTCAGGTCAGAAACATCTCTTTTTAAAGTGACTGTTATGAAAAAAAAAAAAGTTATCTTTTTCTATCCTGGAAAGAAACCATTTAAACTAGGAGCATTCTCTGCAGATTTTAGTTAATGACACTTCACATAAGAAATGTTAAAACAACTGGAGCCATTATTCTAAAATAGTGGTGGTAGAGTTTGGGAGGAGAGTGTTCTATTCTTCCTAAAC